>NW_024539278.1:0-247673 GCF_016758775.1 Suillus clintonianus | reverse complement strand
ATATGTTTTTTGTGTAAATGTAGTGACACCACAACTACACTTTGATAAGACAAGAGTTGCCAACTCCTCAAGTACACGGTCAACGGATTTCTAGTTTTCTCGGTTGATAACGTGTCGTTCGTGGGAGGCTCGACTATACAGTCTGTCGTTGGTTCTTGGAATGGGGTTGGTTTTGGATGGGATGATAGACCTAGACGATAGGCCTGATACGATGAACTGCGTAGAATAGATGGACTAGACTACGTTGACAAATGGTTTGTCTGAATGGTCCTTGGACAAATATACGAGTGGATGCGCTACACAACACTTGGCTGAAGTGTGTGGATCCTTTGATGAACGAGGGACCTTTGGTATGGAGCAAATTCCTTGGTGGATGTGGATTTGGGAAGCTGACTAAGCTTTACCCAAGCAAGTCCTTGCTGAGCTTACTCGAAGCAAGATAGACTTGTGGCAGATTGTCCGAATGATCCTTGGACAAATGTGTGTGAATGGAAGTGACTAAGCTTTCCCAGACAGATCCTTGCTGATGTAATCAAAGCAAGAATATTCCCTGAAGAGTTCTTTGTCCAAACAGCTCTTGGACAAAAGATAGGGTTGTGTGGGATGCTGACTAAGCTTTTCCCAGACAAATCCTTGCTGACTTAATCAAAGCAAGGAAACAGCAGTTCTAGACCAACAAAGGACTAGAAAAGAAGGTTAGGGTGACTAAATGCCCCTAACAACAGTAAAGATAGCACAAGACTAAGATTATATCAAATCTTAGTGTAGTAAGGCTGTCAGTATCAGCCTGCACTTCAGATGATAGATGTGAAGTGGGAAATCTCCAATATGGGGAGTCTCTCTTCCTCTCCTCAGAGAATTGAGCCTCCTTATATACATTTGGTGTGGGAAATATCCCAGGAACTGTATAGTACCAAGAAAATAGAAAGAGACACAAATCTCAGAAGAAATAAGGTAGTTGTAGCATAAAATGCAGAATTGAAGTGGAAAGAACACCAAAGGAGGAAAATGACTCATTCTGACTCATTTGACAGCAAATGACATCACTGTGGAGCAGTGTGGAGCATTTGTGGAGCAAAGTGGAGCTGAATGATATCATTGTGGAGCTATGACATCAAATGACATCATTGTGGAGTTATGACATCGAGTGACATCGTCCAAGATCAAATGACTCAATTCTGGAGTCACATGACTTCTCCTAGGGTTAATTACATGTTATGTAAGCTCAGATTGTGGCTGAAGCTCACATAACGTGCACAAATAAAAAAGAACAAGAGAAACAGAAGCAAGAAAGTCAACAAAGATAAACGTAAACAGAAGTAAACGAAACCGAGCTTTCTGCCACTTTTTACTTCTCTTGCCTCAACATAGAGTAATTAGTCTAAAGCGAAAGCTTTTGGACTAGTATACCCTTATCCTATTGAATGTCAATGTATGATCTTCGTTTCATGCATGACATCCGCGGGGCAGTGAGATTACAACTGTCCCCAGTTGTCTTCTTCGTCATGAACAATCAGTGATCTGGTTGTTCATTTCTTGGCACATGCCAGCGATGCTCAAAATGTGCAATGCGCATGGCAGTCTCCAAAATAGTTAAACAGTGGAAGAAGTAGCATAACGGGCATAGCAGTCGGACTTGTCTTGAAAATCGTGATCCCAGTAGTACAACATCTGGCGGAAATGGCCATGTACATCACGATTAGGGTCCTCGTGTAGATGCATTTGCTCGCATTCATCTAGCAGAGTTTCAAAAGTCTCTGTGATAAACATGCGAGTCAAATGAACTGCTATGTAGTCGACGTTATTCATTATGCTATTGAAGAGGTGTGTGGTTTTGATGTGGTCTTTGTTATCGCCAAGGAGGTTATTGAATTGGGATGGGTGGGATGGGCTATCTGTGCAGATTGCAATAGAAGTGCAATGCCAATGGACAGATATTACAGTGAAGGAATACGTCGTCTTCACGGTCTTCAGTGATATGCAGATTCCAATATGATAGTGTGACGGTGACAGGTGTGACAATGACAAGATATTGGTTTGGCAGGACAAGTCAAGACCAGAGTGGCGCTTCATGATTGATGGTCCCATTGACGACATCATAAATTTTGGCACATTGATCTTTTGAGCGAACCATTGCCCCAGAAGTCGAGCACATCCCGATAGATGACTACATGGAAAGTTCATGTCCCTAATAGCACCATGGGCTATATTTGGGGATACTTCATGAACATTACATGCCCCTAATAGCAATCTGGCTATATTCTTGGGCGTACATGTTCCTAGTCTGATGTGGGATACATCATGCTCTGCGTCCTTCTGCGTATCGGACAAATGATCCAAAAGAAAAGGCCTATTGTCTCTGTGTTTTCGCCAGCTTGAACTTGCTGCATATTGATAATGATGAGTGGTCAATTGTCAGACTGATTCGTCTGTCGTCCTTCGTCACTTGAGGGAATCGATTCTTCATCATCACTGGAACTTTCTTCTATGCCCGATAATTGTGCTTCGTCTCCCTCTAATGCATCGGCAAGTGAGGGTAGGATAGATGAATTGCGTGTGATGTAGGGAATTAATCGGAAGGCAGCTATTCCTCTTCGCGATAAATTTCCATTCATCTCCCTAAGCACGTATGATCCTCCTTTTGTTTGTCGGTCGACAACAAAGGGTCCCAGATAACGAGGTTTGGTCTTGCGGTTAAGTTCTTTCTCAACCTGTGTGTTTCGAACAAGAACCAAATCTCCTGGTTTAAAAGCATTGCGTTGCAAACGTAGGTGATACTTCTCTTCAAATTGAAGCTTTGACTTGAAGCGAGCTTTCTTGAGTGTCTGAGCTGCTTTTTCCAAGTCTTCTGGACGGCGTTCAATTTGGCGTATCCTCAACGCAAGAAAATCAGCCGGATCCATATTGGTATGGAAGCCTTCCACCATAAAAGTTGCCTCCATGAGGTCGAAGGGCAAGACAGGGTGGACTCCATGTACCAAGTAGAATGGCGATAATCCGGTAACACGACTGGAAGTGATATTTTCTGCAAATAGTGCAGCTTTCACTTTGTCTGGCCAGTGTGAAACGTGCTTTCCACAGCTCTTCACAATGGCTTCCCTAATATTGAAATGTCCACGCTCTACAACTCCATTCGCTTGGGAATTGTAAGGGGAAATTTGAATCTGGGGGATATTGACTCGC
Organism: Suillus clintonianus; assembly: GCF_016758775.1. Classification (NCBI taxonomy): domain Eukaryota; kingdom Fungi; phylum Basidiomycota; class Agaricomycetes; order Boletales; family Suillaceae; genus Suillus; species Suillus clintonianus. The sequence continues at coordinate 244,490 of NW_024539278.1, read as the reverse complement.
TTGAGGAGTTGCTCAAATGCTCCTCTGACTTCTGGTCCATTGTCTGTAACGACTTGGCCAATGGCACCATAGCGGCAATATAGGTCTTCCCAGAAAAAGTTGGCCATGACTTTGGCCGTTGCTCTTCGTAGGGCTCTTCCTTCTACAAAGCGTGATAGATCGTCCCTGGCAACAACAAGATTTTTGTAGCCTGCAGCTGAAGGCATCTTCATAATATCCACATAAATCTTGACGAAGATTGTTGCAGGGGTGGAAATGGTAACCGGAATGTGCATCTTCCGTACACTACGGATTTGGCAGTCATGGCAAGATTGCACATGATGCTTAACATCCGTGTACAAGTGAGGCCAATAGAAGCGATATCGAATGGTCTCGAATGTTGCTTGTACTCCTTTATGTCCTAGCTCTTCGTGTGCATTGAGCAGGATAGACACTCTCTTATCACTGTCGAATATGACAAGCAAAGGTGGACGGCCAGGCAAGCGTTTGAACATCTGGTCGCCTCGGACAAAGAATTGTGTTGCCCGATTGACAAACTTTTTGCGCTTTGCTGTCTTTTCGAAATGAGGTGCTTCAAGCGTAGTCAAGAACTTGAATATGTCACGAAGGGACTTTTCTTGACTAGCTGAACCGGTGAGCACAGATGGAAGTGATGTCGATGGATAAGAGGGTCGTGTTTGACATAGGAAGTGTGGTCGATAGCGTTCTTGAGACATGCCACTGTACAAGGCAATGTCATCCAACCAGGAATCTTCATCTGGTTGTTCTTCTTCGTCTTCTGCTAGAGGTCGTCTTGATAATGCATCAGGACCTTTGAACCTCGTAGCAGGTACATGAATGAGGGTGAAATCGAATAGCAATATTCCTTGGATCCAGCGATTGATAGTAGCATTTGGCTGGAGGTCCGGTTCATTAAGCATTCCCTTGATGTACTTTGCGTCGACTTCGACATGCAGAGTTTGTACACCAATAATATGAAGTCGGAAATGCCTAAGAGCACGAAATAATCCATAGAGCTCTAGCTTTGGTTGGGAATATCTGGATTCTACATCTCCCATTGGAAGTGAACCATAGCGTGCGGGTCTTCGCTTTCCATTGTTATCAATTTGAGAGAGTATGATTCCAACCGCGATAAAGCTAGAGTCCACTGAGAGAATGACAGGGTTGGGTGATGTGTAGTCGATACTGCGCATGGCTGGGGCTGATGAAACTCTCTGTTTGAGAATTGAAAGCTTCATCTTGTTTGTCTCCCCAAATAAATGGTGTGTCTTTCTTCCATAGACACGTGATGGATTTCGCTAGTTCTGAAAATCCTAGGATCCATATGCGAACAGTACCACACAGTCCCATAAATCCTCTGGCTTCCTTGACAGTGGTAGGAATAGGCCATTTCAAAATCTTGGAGACTTTGTCTGTGTCTGGTAGTCTCCCTTCAGGTGTGCACCGTTGTCCAACAATAAGGACTTCTGGTAGACACAGCTGGATTTTGGTAGCAGCAAAGGTAGCACCAACATCTTTGATACGGTGCATTACCCTGTGGACATTTTCTGCATGCTCCCAAATAAATCTCCGAATACCAGGGTTTTCTTTTAAAACCTCTGGTTTGCCATCATCGTCCAGATAGACTGACTTAGGTCCTTTGACCGGTAAGTCATCTATGAACACATTGGCCACATGGGGAATTTCATCCTGCAGGACAAAGCTAGTGCATTTTTGAAACTCTGCAGGTGCATTCGTATATCCCATAGGCAAAGCCGTTAAACGTAGCAATCCCAATGGTGTTAGGAAAGCTGTCAAGTCTCTGCTATCTGGGTGCATTTTTCGTGCATCAAATCCCCAGAATAGGTCAAAGACTGTGTAACACTGGCATCCCGCAAAAGACTCGACAAAGTCATCTACGATGGGGATTAATCCAGCATCACGGATGGATATTTTGTTTAGGGGTTGAAGGTCATGGACGAGTCTGAGCTTTCCATTTTTCTTGAGTACACAGAACCAGCGCGAGCGATATGCGATTGGCTTGGTTCGTATACTCCTGCTCTGATCTTTGTTTTTAATAGCTCGATGACCTTTTCCCTAATACCAGGTGGGATTGGAATATTCTTACATTCCCATGGAACATGGGGAATGGTAGGAATAATATATGGAGTGAAGTATGATTCCTTTAGCGTGCCTCGATCCGTTTCTTCAAAGGCAAGTGTATCTTGGTTTAGATCCATGATGTGCTCGAATAGCTTGACTTCCTGTGGCAGCAGGAATCCCTTGGAGTTGATATTTAGGCTATCCAAATTCTTTTGTGAAAGCCTTCCATTAGGGATGAAATTGGGTGGATTTCGAGTCAAGGGTGTCATGGATGCCAAAGGATCATGCGGAAAATGACGCAAAACGCGGGCTTCCTGTGGGAATGTTCCCGAGACAGGTTTAATCTTTTTGTCCACACGTTTGTACATGGTCATCACGGGTTCGTAACTTGGATCATTGAGACTGGAAGCCGTACATTCAATTAAGAAGTCGGATTCTTCAATCTCGAAATTGTCCAAATCATCATAGTTTTCGGAGGGCATCATTGCCTGTCCTAGACTATCATAGTATTCTTGTATGGTTTGACTTTCGAGCACGTCACCAGGGTACACAAGCAAAGGAGATTCATTGAAATTGTCTAGTGTTTCACTAGTACAAATTCCTAGAACAAGTCCTTTCGTACTTGGGCCTGACGTAAGTCGAAACCGATACAAATACATTTTGAAACAGAAATAAACATACATGGCTAGCAGACAACAGAGAATTCGCAAACACGAACACAAATACATGGCTAGCAGACAACAGAAGATTCGCAAACAACACAAATACATGGCAAGCAAACACATGCAAAGAAAATAAAGAAAAACAAGATTTTGACTGTTTTTCGATGTTTTTGGATTTTTTATGAAGTTAGCACGACAAAATTTTTCCGCATCCAGATACGACTCTGGATGCGCAAATAGGGGTGTCCATGTGCTGTTTTTTGACTCTTTTATGAAGTTAGTGCACACAAAACTCTTTTGGCTAGTCAATGATGTCAGTGCACATGCATCATGACTAGTGCGAGGATTTACCTCGTCTTTAAGCAATGTAGAAGAGGTGACCAGAGTGTGGTTCACCATCTTCGTCCTCTCGATCTTCATCAGCATAGAAATGATAGAATGTTTTGTTGGCTGATGGAGATGAACGAAAAGGACTACATGCCATCATTACCAAACGGATCCGACGTACTCCGAGCAAACGGTCACGAGCATGAGCAAATGTAACAATCTCGTCTTCATTTTGTGAATCGAGAAGCCCGTGTTGCACAAGGGAGTAGACAATGTCTCGGTCGGGGAATGGTAAGACGAGGATGGATGCGATAATGTCCGCAAGTCGAAGTTCACCGTGGAATTCGCAAACGGCACATAAAGCATTGAGGAGCTCGTCTCGTCTCCATTGAAGAATGGATTAACCAAATTATGGTTATGGTGATAGAACGAGTCGTCAACATGGGTTCCAAAGACTCCTTCCTTGTCGCAGTTCAATACAAAGGGTTCTCGTCTGGCTTCTTCGTACATCCGTGGGGGTAGGCAGTCTTCGAGCAGTGCAAGTATTCCTTTGGCTTTGGCACGATGCTCGATAAGTTCTTCGGCTCGTTCAGTCCAGTCACGCGATGCGCGTGGTTCAGGTGATGCAACACTCAGATACTCCCCATCGGCTCCAGGAAACAATCGTTGAGCTACCGTGTCTTGGTCCCAATCACGAGCACACAAATCGCTATGTTCATCAGCGTAGGTAGACAGCGCCAACGTAACATCACGAAGTAAGGGTGTGTGAGTGTCGGAGAGTGTTGGTAGGTCTGTGGTAAGATAGTCCTCCATAATCTGCTCATTTGTTGGAGCAGGTAATGTGATAGTTGAAGGATCGATTGTAGAAGTTTCCGAAGGAATGGGAGTAGGAGATGAGAGAGCAGGACAGGACACACTGCATCTGTCCAGACATCTGTAGACATAGAGCGTGAAGCATCGGGACTGAATTCCAATACAGGGATTGGAGATGAAGGACGTGGCTCGAATAGCGAGCGAATGATGGAGTCGCCGACTCAAGGACATGCGCAGTAGTGATCAACAATCCTGGTTCAAAGATGCGAGGGCTAGCATCTGAATGTTGACCAAAGATGGACGTGTTGTCAACAGCATCGTCAACAGTCATGAACTCGTCCAGCGCGGATTCAAAGTTTGAAGTTGCACTGGGAGTAAGCGGTGGTGTAACGAGTGCGGTCATGTCATTGAGTGGCTCGTCATGGCTTCATCCAGGGAAGACACAACATCAGATTGGTATTCATCATAGGCGTTGGAAGAAATAGTAGTAGTGTATAGGACTACCATCTCCCAAGCCAGAGTAGGCATGAAGATCAACGCCATGCTCTCCAGACATGTTTACCTCAAAGGCTGGGTCTGAAGCAGCGTGGAGATCATCATTGTTCCCGACAGTGGTACCCTGGTCGTCGTTGACACTGGGTTCTTCAGAAGACTCGTCTCCTGGATACACAAGATCCGGGAGATTGTAGAGACGCGCATTATATGCTAGAGCGTCATTGAGTACACGAGTGAGATCTTCTGCCGCTGAATGAATGGAACGAGACATACCATCCAACACGTTAAGATTTCCATCCCTCTCCTTTACAGTAGGAGTAGTGCTAACAGCAGGATCAGTGCAAGGCGTAGATGGCGCGTTTGCAGACAAGAGATCCTCTGGCTCAGGGAGGTAGGAGTATGTGTTGGAGGCGTCTGCCTGGATTGGACCAATGAATGGAGTAGACGTGTTAGATACATTAACATCGTCTACTGGAATTGAGTTGCCATAAGAGTAGGTTGGGAGTGTTGCAAGGCGTTGGAGTCGCAAATGATGTAGATGTCCCGCATCCAGATACAACACTGGATGCGCAAGAGAGTTCCCGAGATGGCAAAAATTCTCCGCATCTAGATACAGCACTGGATGCGCCAGAAAGTGCCTCTGACGACGAAATTTTTCCGCATCTAGATACAGCTCTGGATGCGCCAGAAAGTGCCTCTGACGATGAAATTTTTCCGCATCTAGATACGGCTCTGGATGCGCCAGAAGGTGCCTGCGATGACGAAAACTTGCCGCATCCAGACACAGCACTGGATGCGCAAGTGGTGGTACAGATGTGCTGGTTGGCAGGGTGCCTTGCAACGTATGATGCTCCCAAGGTGTGTGCAAGTTGAGTGGCATACTCAGTAGCATATGATACGTGAGCATCTCCAGGCTTATGAGCTGTTAAGAACGCGTTGTCGTGAAGGACGATGTGTTAGGGGATGGTAATCTGAGCCTGGATTGGAGATGCTGATGTGGAGAGCTGCTAGTGGACACGGAGTCGGCACTCGGATCCGCGGTAGGCGTAAATGCAGATGTGCGTGCACTTAATGTATCAAAGACATTTTGCACTGCACATGGTGAGAGTCTGTCTTGCGGGACAGAGTCAAATGACGTACTATTAGCCACTACAGGCTCTGCTCCTTCATTGCCGATCCGTCCAGTATTGTACTGATGGTGTTCCTGTCCATGAGCCGATGCCCAAAGGACAGGAGAGAAGACTGGAGACGGAGGACTGATAGAACGAGTAGGAGAGGGTGTATTGGGTGTAGGGCTAATAGTAAATGATAGTTCCGAATCGGAACAATTGAACTTCAACCGACATTGCCCAGACTTCCTGTTTTGGAATCCGAACAGACCCGGGAATGAATTTTGGAAGGGACCGTCCATAGTCACGTGTGCCACCGAATTTGGTAATGTAGCAAATCGTTGTTTAGCACTGATTGCACCAAACTGAGGGCTAGGAGGGTGCCACTTCGTCTGCTGGGGACCATCCATTTTTATAGAGTCTGCAACATCCTGTTTTGCAAATGAATGATCTTTGCAATCGGCTTGGCAGGAGTTGATCTGTGGACCCAATAATGATCTCGTGTAGCCAATCTCGCTACCAATTTTGGAATTTGGGTCACGTCCAGCAGTGATTGAATAGCTCGAAGGTGCTTTGTCATAACCCTTTTGACTAAGCGCCTTGAAATGATGCACAGATGGTTTGGTATGCATTTCTAGCTTGTTTGTCAAGGAAAAGATACCAGGTAACTTTCCTCCAAGCCAGGTAGCAGGTTCGAAAGACCATTCAGGGTCTGTACCATCTGGTGTGCATAGGATTTCGTATTGGACCGCAAATCCTTGTGGGTCCTTGAATAAGAGCCATGTTCCGTCCTTCCTTTCGTCAATTGAGACGTAATTTCCGCGTTGCCATGGTCGTCCGAGTAATAGACTGAAGGGAACATGGTCTCCAACGTAGAGATTAGCCTGAGTTTGCACCCCGCCGCAAGTCAAGGGTACATTCTGGACTAATCCACGTAATTGTCCTTCCCCGCCATTAGCATCATTCATGCTAGTTGCACGCCTAATATCGATAGGTCTATTGATCACCGTCTTCCAAATGTGACGGTTGACGATGTTAAGCTGACTTCCAGTGTCAATGATGGCATGGATAGGTTGTCCATCACATTGCATGGTAAGTCTGATCAATAGTCCACGTGTTTTGGTCCATACAGAATGAGCTTCAGTCGGAATTGGTTTGGGTTTGATTGCATTGGCAAGAAGTCCAGACAGTTCGCGAGAAGTGCCTAGAATCTGACCCACTTCCAATTGGACTGGAGTCTTCAATACGGATTCCAATACTTTCTCTGGTTTGGTTCGAGTAGAAAGATCGGAGACACGTTGTCGTACAATTTTCTTGTCAGGGTTGGATTCGTCCTTGTTGACCGCCTGTTCTTTCTTCTTCTTTTCATTAACTGCTTCCTTAGGTCGGTCATTCATATTGGTGACATCTTCCATGATGACATCTTCATCATCTTCGTTAAATCGAGCGTGTTTCATGGTACGTGGGATTTCTTTGGCTACGTCGTGATGCTTGTTTTCAGATAATGGGGCAGGTTTAGAACGACCTTCTGCAGGTTTGTACTGCCTTGGGAATCGCGGGGCAGTCTGAATATTTTCTTTGACAAAGCCCTTTCCCTTCTGACCATTATCTCTTCGATCCTGTGGTTTGCTCATGGGAGGGGGAAAAACACCATCAAACCGCTCACGTTGAGCGTGTGTGTTTGTTTTGATGTTCCTCTCAGCAGGATAGACGTAGTAGTCTTCATCGTCATCGGTGGTAGCTGGTACCATATAGACTTCATCCTCAGAATCTGAATCATCCGACGTATAAAAGTCACTTGGATATTCATAGATTTGAGGGGTCTTCTTCTTCATCTTTGTCTTCTTTGTGACCTGTCTGACGTCTTTGTCAGGGTCTTCTTCTTCGGAGGGTACCCTAATGAAGTTTGCAGCTGGTGCTTTCCTATCCTCTCGATTAATTGCCTCAAGCATAGTCTCATCAGGCAATTTTCGGATAGTAGCTCCATTGGGTCTCTGAAGTTGTCCTCGCTGGTTCCTCTCGATCTTTCCTTGGGAAATCAACTGGTTTAACTTTACACAGTTGAACATGGAGTGTCCCTTTTCTCCACACCCATAACAGATCTTCTCGAGTGAACCAGGGGCTATATAGAATCGCGAACCTGGTTGAGGGAAATTTCGTCCTCCACCATTTCGTCGATTGTTGAAAGCTTGGTTTCCTGTGTTCCCAGTGGTCCTAGTCTGAGTAGTAGATGCTCCTCCATTCCTTCTAAAAGGTGGGGATACAATCTTCATGACAGTAGGATCCAACTTGGTTGCACGATAATACAACAATCCATACTGAGGATCATCGAGAGACATAGAATTGAGTTGCTTAATGAGCCCCTCAATCTCATCGATGGGTTCCAAAGATGTAGCTGAACTATCCTTGACCTTTGATGAAGGTTCTTTAGGTGTTTTGGAGCCAGAATGATTGCCTTTGTGTTTAGAGGCTTCCTTGACACGCGAGTGTTTCTTGTGGGATTTCTTTGTGGATCTGCGAGACTTTGGCTCAAGTTCTTCCTCCGAATCGCTTGACGTAGTGTCAGAGCTAGTAGAGTCAGAAGAGCTGGTCTCAGTGTCCGAAGGAGAGGTTTCAGTCTCGTCCTCGGAGATGAGCAGATCGGCATCAAAGCGGTCCCGGTGAAGTAACTTCTCTGCGGTCGAAGTAACCTTTTCAACAGCAAATGCCTTTGACAAATCCTTATCAGGATCCTTTGCCATAAGGCGGCTTTCAATCTTTGCCCGAAGGCCTTTGTAGATTCCTTCCCAAAAGTAAGAGGCAAACTCATCTTTTGTGATTTTCTTTGCGGATTCTAACCAACCCGCAATCGTAATGAACCCTCTCACATACTTTTTCCAAGCAGCAAGAGTCGGGATACGTTTCCCCCTTGTAGCCTTGACATAGGCTAATAGATCCTTCCTCTTATATCTCTTCGAATCGAGGTCGGCATCATAGTATTTCAGGATGTCCGCCTTAAGAGCATCCCAGTTGGGAGTTCTAAAGGAAGGTAATCCTTCAATAAATTCCTCGACATTGCGAGATGTGTACTGTGTCACAGTCTCGCATTTTTCCTTGTCCAAGAGCACTTGGTTGTAATCACACAACTTTTCATAGTGCTTCAAGAACTTTTTCACCTTTGAGAAGTCTCCCTTGAACTTCTTAGGTGCGGCTTTACTACCCGGGATGGGCATAGTAAGGATGGATAGTGCCATGGTACTAGAGGATGGTGCCATGGTAGATTTCGACGAAATATGCGCGAATAGGATTCAGGTAGATTCCTGAACACAATAGGGTATTTGCTTGAGGATGGAGCAAATACGATAGAACAATTTGTGCAAGAACCAAAGAAGCCCCCCTCGCGGTGGGCTCCAGTGATGTCTTACTACTTGAGGGTCTTATATGTTTTTGTGTAAATGTAGTGACACCACAACTACACTTTGATAAGACAAGAGTTGCCAACTCCTCAAGTACACGGTCAACGGATTTTCTAGTTTTCTCGGTTGATAACGTGTCGTTCGTGGGAGGCTCGACTATACAGTCTGTCGTTGGTTCTTGGAATGGGGTTTGGTTTTGGATGGGATGATAGACCTAGACGATAGGCCTGATACGATGAACTGCGTAGAATAGATGGACTAGACTACGTTGACAAATGGTTTGTCTGAATGGTCCTTGGACAAATATACGAGTGGATGCGCTACACAACACTTGGCTGAAGTGTGTGGATCCTTTGATGAACGAGGGACCTTTGGTATGGAGCAAAAGTCCTTGGTGATGTGGATTTGGGAAGCTGACTAAGCTTTACCCAAGCAAGTCCTTGCTGAGCTTACTCGAAGCAAGATACGACTTGTGGTAGAATTGTCCGAATGATCCTTGGACAAATGTGCAGTGAATGGGAAGTTGACTAAGCTTTTCCCAGACAGATCCTTGCTGACGTAATCAAAGCAAGAATATTCTCCTGAAGAGTTCTTTGTCCAAACAGCTCTTGGACAAAAGATATGGGTTGTGTGGGATGCTGACTAAGCTTTTCCCAGACAAATCCTTGCTGACTTAATCAAAGCAAGGAAACAGCAGTTCTAGACCAACAAAGGACTAGAAAAGAAGGTTAGGGTGACTAAATGCCCCTAACAACAGTAAAGATAGCACAAGACTAAGATTATATCAAATCTTAGTGTAGTAAGGCTGTCAGTATCAGCCTGCACTTCAGATGATAGATGTGAAGTGGGAAATCTCCAATATGGGGAGTCTCTCTCTCCTTTCTCCTCAGAGAATTGAGCCTCCTTATATACATTTGGTGTGGGAAAATTCCCAGGAACTGTATAGTACCAAGAAAATAGAAAGAGACACAAATCTCAGAAGAAATAAGGTAGTTGTAGCATAAAATGCAGAATTGAAGTGGAAAGAACACCAAAGGAGGAAAATGACTCATTCTGACTCATTTGACAGCAAATGACATCACTGTGGAGCAGTGTGGAGCATTTGTGGAGCAAAGTGGAGCTGAATGATATCATTGTGGAGCTATGACATCAAATGACATCGTTGTGGAGTTATGACATCGAGTGACATCGTCCAAGATCAAATGACTCAATTCTGGAGTCACATGACTTCTCCTAGGGTTAATTACATGTTATGTAAGCTCAGATTGTGGCTGAAGCTCACATAACATGCACAAATAAAAAAGAACAAGAGAAACAGAAGCAAGAAAGTGAACAAAGATAAACGTAAACAGAAGTAAACGAAACGCGAGCTTTCTGCCACTTTTTACTTCTCTTGCCTCAACATAGAGTAATTAGTCTAAAGCGAAAGCTTTTGGACTAGTATACCCTTATCCTATTGAATGTCAATGCATGATCTTCGTTTCATGCATGACAGCGCTGATCGATTTTGGAATGACGGGTGGTGTAGAAGAGGAAGGCGAAGGCGTGTCTGTTGTGTGCATGGCGGATTCATGAGGTGGTGATGGGTCAGGTAGGACTGGGACATGGGTCCAGCGCTCGGCTACAGGAACCCGCTTGGTGGGTATGGCCGTGTCACTAGGGCCACTTGGAGCAATATAGCCAGGCTGAGTAGGTTGGCGTGGACGTGTGCTTCGACGTGGGGCTGGAACAGGAGCTGGTGCATTGTGGGAATGGTGGGACTCGACTGGAGCGTCTTGGGAATGATGGGACTCGACTGGAGCATCCTGGGATATGTGGGATGTATGGGACTCGACTGGTGGATCAACATCACCTCCCACTGACACCTGTGGCACAGTAGGTGTAGCAGGGGTCATAGATGGCGGCTCACCAGATGAGGGAGAACCTCCCACTGAAGGACTGATACCTCCCACCGGAGTGCTGACACCCTGGTCAGAGTCTGCGTCAGGGATTAGCGGACCCAGGGGAGATAAGGTGGGGTCCCCATAGAAGACGGCTTCGTCGAATTGGACATGGCGTGACCTGATGACGCGCTTCGCAGATGGGTCCCAAAGGATATAGCCAGCGTTGCGCACGTGTCCCAGGAGGAAGCACCGGCGGGAAACGAACTCGTATTTCCGACGGGTGTCGTCTGGGATGTGAGAGTAGGCAAGACAGCCAAAGGGGCGGAGGTAGCTCACGTCGGGTTTACGACCGTAGAAAGCCTCAAACGGAGTCCGACCGTCAAGCGCTGAGGAGGGGAGGATGTTCTTGATGTGAGCAGAGTTTAGGATCGCCCAGCCCCAGAAGGAACGCGGGAAACCACTCTGGTGGTGGCAGCTGAGGGCACGAGTGACAACGGTCTGGTGGCCACGCTCAGCAACCCCGTTCTGCTGGGGCGTGTAGGGCATGGTGACTTCATGCTCAATGCCCCGCTCCGCTAGGTACTCACTGAAATCCTTCGATACGTACTCCCCACCATTGTCACTACGAAGACGTTTGATGCGTCCGCCAGACTGAGTCTCCATCCACGGCACGAACTTCTTGAAGAGCTCGAAGACTTCGGACTTCGCGCGCATAAGGTATACGAGCGAGTAGCATGTGTAGTCGTCAGTGAACACAACGAAGTACGAGTCACCAGTGGAGGATGCGACACTGACGGGTCCCCAGACGTCTGAGTGCACAAGTTCTGCGGGTGCCGAGGCTCGTCGTGCAGCGTTTGGGAAGGGAGATCGTCGGTGCTTACCCATGAGGCAAGAGACGCACTGGATCAGGTCAGCATCGCCACTGGTGCCGTGGAGTGATGAGGAGGGGAGTGACAGTCCGTCAACATGTTCGCTCGCTTTGAGGACTGTGGAGAATCCAGCGTGACCCAATCGACGATGCCAGGTCTGCAGGGATAAGGCAGCAGGAGGCGACTGTGTGAGCATAGCGGATGCACCAGTAATGTATCGTGCAGCGAGTAAGTACAGCCCATTGCGGGAATGGACATGTGCAAGCGGTGGCCCATGTCCATCACCAGCACGAAGCATTCCTCCTTTGGAGGAGGAGATGAACGAAATGTGCTCAGATGCGAGGCACGATACTGAGACAAGGGTACACCGCAGGTCAGGAACGTGAAGGAAGTCAAAATCTCGACTCGTTGAGGATTGCTCATACTGTAAGGCGAGCTGTACAGTCCCCCAGCCAGGAGCTAGGACCTCATGATTGTCGGCGAGTTTCACACGGATGGGTACATCGAGCTTCGTGTAATGGGCAAAACGTGAAATATCAGGCTCCATATGGGCCGTGGACGCTGAGTCTACATGAATAGAGCCTATAGGCATAGTGAGGGAGGACGAGATATTGACAGTATGCTCTTTTAAGGTGAGAAAGAATGGAGATTGTGGTTTAGCGTTGGGTGAGGTAGCGTCCGCGTTAGGTTGGTCTGCCAATGGAGATTCCGTGTTAGTGGCGACAGCGGTAGGGGACGAACGTGGTGCTGACTTCTTCTCATCTTTAGCGAGACGTGCACGACATTGTGCCCAGACGTGGCCAGGCTTTTGACAGTGGCCACACTTAGGCCTCCATCCCACAATCCAGCCGTCTCCCTTCGACTCGTCAAAACCCTTGGGTGGGACACGATCACTCGTCTTGGGAAGTGCACTGTTCCCTCGATGTCCAGAGAGCATAGCGACGTGCTCTGTTGTGCTGCTGGTCCCTGCACGATGCAACTCCTGGGTCTTCAATCGATTCACGATGTCGTTGAAGTCCAACGAGGCATCGCTGTTAACGAGTGTTTGGCGAAGAGGGTCGTAATAGTCGGGGAGAGCACGGAGTAGGATGTGCACGAAGATGGCATCTGGAATCTTGTATTCCTCCTTCGTAGCAGTAGCGCCAGACGTAGTGGTAGTCGTACCAGGTGTAGTAGAAGGTGGAGAAACTGAGGATGTGGATGGTGCGACTGAGAGTGCTGCGAGGTCCGACTTTAAGACAATGAGTGTCTGTAACGTCTCTGCGATGGACGTGCTGTCGTGCGCCTTTGGGACCGTGAATAGACGATCGAGGTATTGGTTGAATCGAATGGCTTTCTGGGGAAGGTATTTCTTCTCCAGGGCGATCCAAGCAAGGTGTGGATTGTCAATATCACGTAGATAGACGAAGTCCTGCGCATCGATAGCGGTGGAGAGAGCACTGAGGGCGAGGAGTCGACGTTGTCTGTAGAGCTTCACCCGCTCGTCGTGTTTCTCCTTGCGGAGGATATTCTGGTCAGAGTCTGAGAGTTGGGCTGGTGGGGACGGTTCTACTTCGTCTCCACTGACGTAGGACCATAGTCCAATACCGCCGGCCCACATCTTGAAACCTGTCGCCCATTGGGAGTAATTAGAGCCGTCGAGAGTGAGTTTCTCGTGCGGGTACTTCTCGGTTTTCGGGAGAGAGTCCGATGATGCCATAGTGATCGAAAATTAGGGGTGACACTTCGATATTGGTTTGAAACCCGGTAGGAAGTGTGATGGGTGAACGGACGTTCGAGAAGTGCTGATGCGAGAGATGGGGTAATGCCACTGTCCTTTCAGCCAGGGCTCATAACCTGTTGAGAGACGAGAACTAGAGTACGAGGCTCAGTCACGGTTAAAGAGACTAGCATTCAGCGTAGTACTACGAACCTAGAGTACGAGGCTAATGTATATAGTGAGTATAATGGAATAAGAATGAGGAAAAATATGATACACACCTCAGTCACGGTTAAAGAGACTGAGGTGCGTTGGCGCTGGTTCGTAGTCTTATATAGAGTTAGAATAAAGTTAGAATACGGTTGAAAACGGGAAGAGAAAATGAGTAAGGTACTGTTACTGTCTTGCATTCATATATGTCAGGACGTCGTGACGTCCGGTGTGCCCTGGTGGTCAGGCGCACTCTCAACACTTTGTCGGCTTGCTTCAAGGATTCTGAGGTGGCGAGGGATGCGGAGTGGACTAAGGCAACTTGAGGTGAGATGGCGGCTACCACGTGTTCTACTAGACGAGAGGCTAAAGTGTCCGAGATCATCTTTGCCGCAGTTTCTGCTATTTCACATGCTGCATGTTCCTTGAGAACAAACGCCACTGCGCGAATTGCCGAGGTTACTGGTATGGGAGTACTGCTCGACATTTGCGTAATCTGAAAAAGAACCGAAATTAGGTGAGTCAGCGAGAATGGTTCGTTGACGTGGCATAGCAGCTTTGAGGCCAGGAATTCTTTTCCGCTTGCAGAATCTTTAACTTTGTTGGACATAGCTTCGATAGCTTCTTGAGATATCGTCGATCTGGTGGTCCTCCGAGTGTTCAAGCCGTATGTTGGGGACGTGGTGCGTGATAGTGGAGTTGAGCCTGCACTGACACTGGCACTCCTCCGTGTTCCCGGCATGTCGGTGTGTTCTGTTCTGGGAGGAGGTGTGTACCTCTTTCGCTATTGGGACTTGTATGGATTGGTTACGCCTAGGGCGATAGGACGCCGGCGGGCGTTGTTGTACTCGCTGTTGGGTGAGTATTTTTCGGGGTCTTGATCCGGGGTGCCACTTGGTGTGGGTCCAAGGGGCGTTTTTCCACCTGTGGGTTTCCACTGAGGCCCCAAGCCATATGGACAAAAACATATGGAAGCAAGATAACAGCCTGCACTATCATGATGTAGAGTCTAGAGTCTAGACGTAGTATGAACTTGCAAGCTTGAAGTTTAGGACCAAACTTAAGGAAGTCTCTGAAAACGTGACGTCCAATAACACATTTTCGGCCGAAGCGTCACGTGAGATTGCGGAGACTGGCGGCTGTCAGTCTCCCTTACGACTTGTTCTATAGGTCAGACCCAACCGCATCACCATTTTCTCCTGACACTTCAAAGTCACCTTTTGCAGTTTACCTAAATGATACAACAAAGGCTAAGTAATACCTAAATTGTGAGCTATCTTTCGTGATTGTACAGTTACATTTGTAACAAGAAAATGAGCCTGTTACACAAAACATCCGACGAGAGAAGTACGAAACGAGTACAAACTTGATCGGTTAACACGGGTTATGACCTGCGGAATCGATCGATTTTTACATTACAGCCCAGGGTTCTCTTGAGGTGGGGCACCAACTATCTTTTCACAGGCAGCCAAGACCATATTTCGGCATACCACGTCCATAACGCACCTCCTGCCAGCTCGTGTAACACCATCACAATCCATCGAGATGCACGTCTTTACGACTTTTGCAGCGCCATCCAAAAGAGCGCCGTTGAGCATAGAATCAAGCCCGTCTTTCGCTCCGCCTCTGCTCGCGCAAGAGTTGAGTATGTGGCACAGATACCATGTCGCATCTTTCCGTGCTAGAACCTCGAGCCTGGCCTGTCTACTGAGCACAGTTCTCCGTCTGTGGGGAAGAGACGCCTGCGATGATTCCGGACCGCGAGATGCTTCATCCTGAGTTACGCTGCTATCCACGGACCCGTCAGCGCTGACAGTAGGGTACAGCAATTCTAGCGCCCGAATCGACTCCAATGCTATGCGCTCCCTGATGCCTGCGGTATACCCAGAGTAGTGGGGTACTATCGAGTCCAACGCGTTCAGCGCCTCGCCGAGAAGAGCCAAGATATCCATACGAGCATCGGAAACGAGTGTCTGGCTGGGTGTTTTTGGCACCTTCTCGTTACCTTTGTTGCGGCTTTTTGACTTCTTCTTTGCCGAGCTTACGTCTAGATGGTGCATGATGTATGCCCGGGAAACGAGAGTGAAGCTGCGGACAAGAGGGACGAACAGGGTATCGATGAGGCTGGATACAGCGGTGCTGCTGGAACTGCTGATACCTTGGTGGAAGAGAGCTGGAAAAGCGACGCGTAAGACGTACACCATGAGTGGGGAGGTCATTGCGATTCTCGACTCGTTGAGTTCCGATGGAACAGAAGATGTTGAGATATTTTGGAGGTCTAGGAATTTGCCGATGGTGCCAATTGTCCGTGTGATCGCAACTAGTAGACGCGAATTGGGTGCTGCGTCGTCACCTGTCTGGGAACCTACTGAGCTGAGGACGCTTCGGAGGGAAGTGAATGCTGCGGTGAGGGATGGTAATGACTGGCCTACTGCGTTGAGGCGTTCTTCCAAAGCGTGAACAAAAAGAACGAGGCGAATATATGAGATTCGCACCTTCCCGTTTTGCAGCCCAGTCATCGTCCTGAAGTTGAAGCTCTGGAGCTTTACCAGTCTTCTTCGTTTTCTTTTTGGGGGGAGCAGCGTCCGGTTCGCCTGGCACGTCTCTGGACACGTTTTGCCGCAGACGAACGAGTTCTGCAAAATGTCAGTAAGGATTGCGGAGGAAATGACTTTTCAAAGACTCAAACACACCTTCTTCATCTCCTTCTCGCTTTTGTTTCAAGGACTCAAGTTCTTTTTCAAGCGAGAGCGCATGATTCCTCCACGCATCGTCATCGCACGTTGCCTGGCTATCGTCGGACAGTCGAAAATGGGACTGGAGGTCGAGTAGATAGCCTGCGTAGCGTCATAGAAGTCTGTAAATGAGCTTCAGCTGAGGCGGCAACATGGAGCGACCGACTTGGGATGGACTGGTCCTTCGGCTTGTGTTTCAAGACGGTGAATGCCTAGGGAGGAAACAAGAAATGAGCCGCTCGATTACTGGTTTTTATGCTATGCGAGATGTTGACCGTACTATGGCAAGGCGGACTGATATCTGTGGTGAGACTGGCATGTCTCTGCAAGTAAAACTGTAGAACTAGCCACCTTGTATGAGAGGAGCCTCGGACGGTTAGAAGAAACAACATAGTCGTGCCTGGCTGGGTTTGATTGCCTGCCAATTCAGCTGTCTAAATAGCCATAATAAGAGCTCCCCGGCTCTTGCAGTACCACTAGTACTCAGTACTGGCATTACCAGTGGTTGGAGACGGGCGCATGGATTCCAATGTCGTTTAATGATAGTTCGAGAAGACGCAAGACTGAGCTCAGGGAGGCGAAGCAATTCATACAGTGGCCCGGGGATGCCGTACCTTTGATGCGTTCGCCTTTTCGCCCAATGAGGCTAGCGCTTCAAGATGAGTATGCACAGGTCAACTGTCAAATACCCTACTGTACCTGTAGATTTCAGTGGCTACGGAGGATTGAGATCGATGTGTGAGTGACGTGGACAACAGCAAACCAGCTGCCAAGTCCTGTGCAGGAGGGATCGGGAATCACATAAAATAACCAAAACACCACATACAACTGTACACGCTACGGAATGTCCCTCATGACAAATTACATCAGATTAGACATGAGACCTGATGGCAGCCCACGATGATCTAGAACGCGACACTTGTTCTGTGATCCATAAACTCAGGTGGGATATATGAATATTATTGGTAGCCAGTACCGGCCACGTAGCCAGGATAACTATGGCAGTCCAAATCGGAGAGACGATCGAGACGGTGACAACATCAGAAGTGCGGAAAATGACAATGGATAATGCTGCGGCAAAGAATGTCATTCTGTTCAAGAAATGAGTGCTGAGTCTCGTCACCTCATAGTGAACTACAAACGCACCCCCAAATCAAAAGAGCATACGGCAAACTGAGCATGAGGGCAAGGCTCTCGAGGCCGAGCATAGAATGCGACATTTCCATCATGAATGAGGCCTAGTGGATGTAAAGATAAAGAATTGCAGGCCAAACAAATGACGAAAAGAAAACGTACCACACTTTCAGCGGAGTCCCGCCGGCTGTCATTGACCTGTCCGGCCAGGACTAGTGAGACCACTAACGAGCCCAAGGCACAGAGGGTAGACATATATGCTACAAGGATTGCAGGTGTTTGAGTCTGAACGGATGGGACCGCTAGAAAACTTATATCAACAGCAAGCATCACAGTAGACTGAGATGGACGTCGATTACATTGACAATATAAAGCAAAAGCACAACTCACGAATATCGTATATCCATTCCATTCACCATTTAGTCTGTTGATAAAGTTTTTCCAACGCCGTTGAACAATGGTGTAATCGACCCATATCTTGTGAAGGGCCCTGCTGTGAGCATCAGGGGATCCAAACAGAATGATATTCATGACACGAAAAAGGACAGTTTTCGGGCGGGGGGTGGAATCGTCGTATAACGACTGGTCTGCGTCAAGTCGCGCGCCTGGCTGTCCACAAAAGTTTACAAACTTGTCGCTGCCTAACAAAGTGGTTAGCAGAAAGGCCGCACTCGCAACTAGCTTGAACTCACAGAAATCTCCCATAAATCGTGCTGAAGTCATTAGCAAATGTATCGAATCGACTAAGCTTTGGTTGTTAGACTTACCAACGATCCATACAGAATGCTCATGCTCCTTGTCAACACTGCCTGAAAAGACGATCAATGACCATGATGACCTCCCAAATCAGGGAACGAATCACTCATGAGAGGATCCATAAGGCCGAGCATATTTGAAACCTCGTCCGAAGCAAAAGATGCTAGGCATTTTTCAGAAGTGATATTGTCTATCACGAGTCATTCCGATGTCGTAGACGATTATTAGTCTTGACCTACCTGCCTGAGTAAAGATAATGATTTCCTTGAGTCTCACGACGACATCTACTGGAAGGAAGCGCTTGTTTGGAAACAATTCAATGTGTCCCCTGTCGAGATGATAAAAGCGTGTGATAATGAGAGGTTAAAAGGACTGCAACAAAGTATCAGCGAATTAACTTCGGTCAGTTAAGGGAACATGCGTACTTCTGAGGCCATACGGACCAGTACTGTGACTCTAGTGCATACCCTGGGAGTAACACAATAAAAGAAGCTCGAATGAATAATCGACGGAATTAACTCACTGACGTGGCTTTTGCGTTTTACTCCTCGAACTTTATCCAAAAGATCTTTAGATTTGTGGGGTTCCAGCCAGAAAATGACATGTCTGTCGTGATCAGCAAAGTAGTAGCCCCATTTCTCTTTCCCATCCACCTCCACGCGCTCCAATGTTAGTTCGAGGGATGTATGAAATGTGTCTGCCTTGCGCGCTTCTTCGTACGCCTGATCAGCAACCCTACTCAATTGGACTGCAGTTCCAGGTTCTCGAACATCGACATCAGTGAAAACTCTCTGGAAGGAGATTGAGTAAAGCTATGTAGGAGCAGCCATAGTAGACGTACATGATTCGAGTGATAGAAAAATAAAGCGCCCTCTGGGTGCGTGAGCGGCTCCCATCCTGACACCGGAGCAAGCTCCCTGATGGTCCTTTTCAATTTCATCGAGCACTCTGCTACCATCATGCTTACTCTGAACAGTCCAAAGGACCTTTCTCAACCTCGAAATCTTCGTTGTGATCTTGACTGTCGATATGGATTACAACGGCATTAGAAAAGCACCTAACAGATATAGTTTACATACAATTGATTCCTCTCGTATCGCTTTATTTGTCCAGGTATAATGGGGGTAGATATATCACAGAACCGTCCTACCGCCGTAGGATGGGGCGGCGTGGTGACAGCTACCGCAATATGAATGCTGGGCTCGGGCATGGTGATATAGCTCAGCGCCAATGGCGCAGAAGAGGTCCGAGGAGACCGAGTGTTAGAAGCTATGCCGTTCAACCCTTCGCTTTGTGATTCTGGGGGTGCTTTAAGCAACGGCACTGCGAGAGTCTCGTAAGTCTTCTTCTCTTGGGCAGTTGGCTGAGAGCTAAACGCCGAGCCCGGTTCTCGCAAAACTCTGTCTTTTCCACCAATAACGGCCTCATAGTGTCGGATCAGTCGCAGAAAGAAAGAGAGAAGACTTTTATATGACCTAGATGCGGTCGTCCTGGTAGTGAGCCTCAACCAGGAGATGAATATGTGAATGTGATATCCTCCAGGCATGACGGTTCGAGATCAATAGGGTCATATGCAAGAACCTGCCAGCCTAATCATGATAGGGCGATTCGAAGGGATAGCCTTGAATGACTTATTATACATGTCAATTGTCGAAAACAACACTACTCAAGCTTCAAGCAAATATTATTCGTTCTGTAGCACAAATCCTCAAGAAATCGAGCCAGCTACTTGACGTATATGATCATCTTGCATAATATATTCCCTCAGCACAACCACCTCTCTGAGGCCCTCAGGCCTCAGGCAGCAAAGCTTTAAAGCATTGCAAGCAAATCTTGGCACCACACTTTACAGCGCACATCTTGGGGCCACAGTTAGGAACGTCGTTCATCGCGCGCGCTGTAAAACGAGTTTTCGAATTCATGTCCCATGTATCGATGACCCGGATCTCCCCGTTGTTGCATCATTTCAATTGCTTCTCATAATTCACCCTCAAACACCGCAACACAAGCGCCCTCTACAAAAGACCACTTCAAATCTTGCACTACCGCATGTGCAATAGGAGATAAAGCTAGGGAATGGAGAGGTGGTGATTATATGTAGCGGATAGTGTTTGGAGATACGTACACACACTGCTCACGTTGTATAATCGAGAAGACGCAGGACGACGACGATGGATCACACAGTTACCCTAGTAGTGTATTGTGATGGTCGTACCTTTGGGCGTACTCTCGCCACCATATTCACGACCTCAGTCTTGAATGGAGAAACAACGACGAGCTTGAGGTGGTGGGCTACTCATGGGCGGTGAGTTAGATTGTGACGGCATATGAGACCGAAAAGAGCCGGAAAAGTTATACATAAACCTTACCAATGAGAGCCCTATAATTTAATCATTCAGTGGCAGACACGAGGTATCATAACGCGAGTAAATAACGTACTTGATACGACTTGACTCCGAATTGCCACCAAAACACCGATTTTGACATCGTTCAACCTCCTCGCGTCGTTCGTTCCGTTTATAGAGCCCCGGTGAAATACTTGTGAGTGATGACCTAGACTTTGACGGACAAATTTGAGACAGTAGTCATCAAGTAATAGCCATGTCGTTGCCGACCTCTTACCCACCGCTGGCGTATCTCGCGGCAGCGCCAATGTCTATTGGGAGAACACCGATGCCAAAGATCCCTACGCCAGCCGTTAGAATAAAATCGGTTTCAAATATCTCTTCACCAACCACCAGCAAGCAGGAGACATCAGTGACAACGCCCCGCCAAAAATTTGGAGGACATATCAAACCTGTCTCCGCTATCATACACCTGCCCGACGGCCAGCGGATTATCACTCGTTCAGTGGATGGTTTGCTGCGAGTGTGGAACTTGGAGAGCGGGGAACAGATAGGAGACGACTGGCAGGACGTAGAAAGTGAAGTGCTCACCATAGCATTGTCCCCAGACGGGAAGAAAATGGTTGGCGGGAGTTGGGACGGCGGAGTGAGGTTGTGGGACATTGACACACGCAAGGTTATCGCTAAATGGACGGGGCACACAAAGCCAGTGCGATCTATCTGTTGGAGTGGAGATGGTCGGCTAGTTGCGAGCGGATCCGACGATGGGACTGCAAGACAATGGGATGTGAAGAGTGGAGAAACTATCCTCGCGCCAATCAAGACTGGGCTCCTCACCATGAACGCAATCGTCTATTCGCCAGACACGACTTTGATTGCTACTGCTGGAAATGTTGAGTTCATTGAAATCTGGGATGCTAAGACAAGCGAGCTGGTCGCGACCCTCATAGGACACACACGTTTTGTAAATTGCCTGGCTTGGACTCCGGATGGAGAAAGGCTTATATCCGGGTCAGCCGATGACTCGATTAGGACATGGGATACTTCCATCTGGGTGCAGATCAATGTTCTGGATGCGCACGCTAGCTTTGTCCGTGCCATTGCAATATCTCCGAATGGCCGCGTTTTGGCGAACGCATCATACGATAATACAGCGCGATTATGGAATCTCGACAATGGCCAGCCCATCGGTTCGCCACTTAAGCATGCAAGTGGAGTGACCTGCGTGTCGTTTTCCGTACTGGATGGAAAGCAGCTAGTCACTGGCTGCCATGACGGCAATGCGTACGCATGGGATATTTCTACAATGGTTAGAGACGCTGCCCTTGATGCTGCCCTCGGCTTAGGCACTGCGACAAATTCAGAGGTGAGTTTCGAAAGCTCTTCTTAGGCTCATTTCATCACTTTTCAAAGAACTGAAGGTTATCTCCTGCAGGATAATGACATATTATTACCCTATGTACGTGATATTTGGATATAATTATCTGATTTGGTCTCATTGTTGTGTTCTAGGACGATGCTACTCAACATACAGTTCCACAAATCAAGGATGGCAACGAAGTATCGCCCGAGTGGCTGCAGACTAAAGGCGCGAAAGACTGGTCGCAGACCCAAAGTGGTCGAGATTTTCTGCCGACACAGAGCGGAAGGGAGTGGCTGCAGGCCGGAGGCTGGCGGAGTCCGTTGCCGACCCAAGGCGGGCAAGATCAGTTGCAGACCCAAGGCGGCTGGTTGCAGACCTCGGAGGGGAGGGGATGGCTAGGCGAGAATGTTGAACCACCGTTCATATCTGCAGGAGACAAGCCAACGATCGTGGACCCACTGAGCGGAGAGTGGCCGTATACCCAGGGCAAGCAGGACTCTATGCCGCAGCCACCCACCGGGCGAGTGTGGCCGCAGACCCAAGGCAGACAAAGGTGGCCGCATGATCAGGGTAGGCGAGAGTGGGAGCAGAGTGGGAGCAGGCGAGACTGGCTGGGCAGCAGAGAGTGGCTGGGGACCCAGGCCGGGCAAGACTGGCTGCAGTCCCAGGCTGGCCGAGGCTGGCTAGATGGCCCGAACGGAGAAGACTGGTTGCAGACCCTGGCTGGGCGGGACTGGCTGCAAACCCAGAGCGCGCGAGACTGGCTTCAAATACCAAGCGGCAGAGACTGGCTGCGGACCCATGGCGGAAGAGGCTGGCTGCAGAACCAGAGCGGGAGAGACTGGCTGCAGGCCCAGGGCGGGGGGGAGTGGTTGCAGTCTCAGAGCGGTAGAGATTGGCTGCGTACCCAGAACGGAAAAGAGTGGCTTCAAATCCAAGGCGGACAAGACTGGCTGCAGACCCAGGGCGGGAGAGACTGGCTGCAGGCCCAGGGCGGGGGAGACTGGTTGCAGTCTCAGGGCGGTAGAGATTGGCTGCGTACCCAGAACGGGCAAGAGTGGCTTCAGATCCAAGGCGGACAAGACTGGCTGCAGACCCAACGTGGGAGAGATTGGTTGCAGACCCAGAGTGGACGAGACTGGCTGCAGTCCCAGGGCGGGAGAGACTGGCTGCAGGCCCAGGGCGGGGGGGACTGGTTGCAGTCTCAGAGCGGTAGAGACTGGCTGCGTACCCAGAATGGGCAAGAGTGGCTTCAGATCCAAGGCGGACAAGACTGGCTGCAGACCCAACGTGGGAGAGACTGGTTGCAGACCCAGAGTGGACGAGACTGGCTGCAGACGCCACATGGTCAATTATGGCAGTCAACTGCTGCGTCGTGGCAAGGCCACTCTCAGCCCAATGCTGATGTCGCACCGCACCTCTCACCGCGCCCATGGCTAGGGTTTTTCTCTCGTCGCGCTCCTAGCCCTCGTGCTGCTGCCAAAAAAAAGAAGGTTCGTACTCTTTTGCTCTCTTTGTTCCTATACTTATGTGTTCCAAAGCTTAGATACACTGCTGCCCCGCAACCAAACACACAAGCTGCCTCGCAAGGACAGCCGAAACAAGACCCGATACAAGGTGTGGCACTGCCGTTGCCGTCATCGCGTCCGCAGGCAGCGGTTGTCACTACATCATCGCTACTGATGCCCCCTCCTGTCACCACCACTCCTGCAGTCGTAACAGATAAGCCTGATGCTCCTACAAGACAGGCTGGATGCTGCACTCGCTTTTGGTCTTGCATCTGCTGCACGTCCACTGAATCGTCTAATGGTTTTCATTAGTGCAGAAGTCCACCGTCCTTCCTTATACAAACGTTACTACTCGCTTTCCTCTTGCTCACGCCCATCTGTCATCTTACATCCATTTGGTGCATCATCAATTGCTCTTGCCTTACACAATACTGTTATACAATAGCCCGCGCACCTGGATGACCATCGCCCTATTTGGATTTTCTCTGCATTAGTACCAGATGTACTTCAGATGTGATAAACATTCATGCGACCTAGTATTATGGAACGGCAGTGGGTACGTCGAGATGAAGGGTGCTAGCCCAGGAAAAATCGAATGAAACGTTGACAATAAATCGTAAGCTATAAGTCGAACGCAGTGGGTACTATGTAGAGTGTCTGTGGACTTGGATATCAACTGCGCTTCAAATGAAAACACCCGGAGGGCACAGTTTATCAGCAACTTCCTGCAATAGCACGCAGACAGATTCCTCCATATTCCAATTCCCCCCGTTTCCTCTGAGCTTAGTCTTTAGGATGCTTTGAGCGTGTAAGGCTCCGAGAAGTCGCAACAAATGATCGATGAAAGGGGAAAAGCGGACAATAAGTCCCAATGCTGCGACTTGACGGTGGACTGTAGCAACAAGTGACAAATCAGAAATCAGAAACATGAATGAAGGGCAACGAAGAGTACCTATATCACCGTCGCTCTCGCGTTCGATAGCCACAAGAAGCGCGCATGCGATCGACGCTTCCCATTCTGCATTCAGGAGGGTAAGGGACAATTCCATCTCCAAATGATCGGCTTCTTCTTTGTCGCCCTTGCATAGATTCTCTACTCTGAGCTCTTGCAGACGCGCGAAAATGTTGAAAGCCAAGCTCGATGCTTTTCTCCGGATATCAAGATCTTTATGAACCAAAGTATGTTCCAGCAGAATGGCTAGATTGTTCTGCGCCGACAGGAGAATTTTCCATCCCAAGGCCCTGTTGATGAATGCGTTGGAGAGCATACCAAGGAGTGTCAACAAATAATTCCTCGAAGACCATTCGCATGCCTTTGACAACAGTAGCACAAGGGGGTTGTCGAGACCGTTTCGATCGGCGCACCAGGAGGGGACCTTTTCATCGAGGAGTGCTATCCGCCATAAATCCACCAGTGGAAATAGCTGGTCCCCCGGCATATTCCACGACATACAGCTCGTGATGTCATGCCAAAGATCGAAAAGAGGATGCAAAGGCAAGCTTTGCGAGGTGGTGGAAGCCTCAATGTACGGAATCATTGCCCCAAATAGGATTTCCATGGTATCAACTTTGGACAGGGAGGTATCGAGAGGCGGAAACCAGGTTGTAGCGGAATCAAGGTAACCCCTCAGTTTTGCAGATACAACGGCGAGATCGGGGACATGATTGAATCTAATGGGTTTGAGGCCCAACAATTCCATAGCCAAAAAGGATACCGCTAAGTGTGGATGAACTATAGGTCGATGTTGTTAGCTGGAATGCAATATATATTAACTTGAATTTGGCAAACCTGGATGTAAAAACATTGCAAGGTGCATTCGTAGTTGTTGAGCATCACATCCTTGTATTTCATATACCTGCGACCAGAAATAAGTCATCGATCAGACAAAGCTCACGGAAAGCCAAACCTTCATTCCTCCTACAAAGAACAGAAATGTGGGAGTGGCGCGGACACCAAACTCGATGCCAACTGCAGCTGTATCACGCGAGGAATTGAGATCCACCTGCACAAAGGCGACGGGGCTACCATTCGAGTTTTTGTCGTGCGCAAATTCTTCAAACAATGGTTTTGCCTTGCGACTCAGGCGACACATCTCTGTCGTGAAGAATGCAAGAACACCACGGTGCTCGTGCAGAAGAGAATTAAATGATTGAAGGGATGCACAAGAGTGAATGCGTTTGATGGTGGGGGTGGGGGTGGTGGTTGACGATGATTGACGACTAAGGCGCAGGAATGGTCGTGTAACAGTTTTCAAATGGCGTAAACGTCTAGGATTCTCTGATGTACGCAGATTCTTGATGGGCGTCCCGTTCGGAAGATTGATACTGATGGTATATATTAATAAGAGAGAGGATCAGGAGAAATGAATTGTTACCGAACGAAAAGTGTTCTGAGAAAGGTAGACGTCAATGTGCTGCGTCTTAAAGATGACGCGAGAGTTCCAGCGGACTTCACAAGCAGGGTCTTGTTGCGAAGTGAAATTGCCTTCGTCGTGGCATGCCGACTAGTGACTTTGGCAAGGATTCCCGAGGACTTCACCGGAAGTTCTTGAAACATTGTAGTTAGAATGGTCGCCCGAGGTTTATAGATAGCGAGGTTGTCTAGGAATGATGCACAAGCACGACAGCTATCGTCCAAATTGATGACCTTGCTGAAGTCGAACGCAATGAGGCGTTCAACGTTGACGTCTTCAGCCTCGATAAGAGCTTGATGTCGTTCGACATTACCGGAGAGCTCTTTGTAGTACATATTCCTGATCGTGTTCAGAAAACTTGAATCAGGGTTTGGCGTCTTCTGGCCCAAGTACAGTCGCATGGGCGCCAACATGGTGAAACGATTATCCTCGCGGTGGATCATTGAATGAATAGAAAGCGTGTCCACGATCGTAGTCGCAGAAGGACAAAGGGCTTTCACCCTCATAGCGTCAAGGCCCTGCGGGAAAAAGGCGATGATACCGAGAAGCTTTCGAGCATCATCGCCAAGGCCGATCACCGGCGGAGCATTCAAAGAGAGTTCGACTGTAGCACGCAGGCTGTGTGATTTTCCTTCACCATTCTCCAATAGTACTGCTCGTTGTGTCCTCCATGCCGAAAGTAGTTCCGCCCCTGACCATTCATGCTGCGCCGCCCGACGAGCGAGGATATTGACCGATAACGGATGGTTATCCACACCATCCAGTAATTCATCGATTATTTCCGTAGGAATGTGCTGCGGGCATATGCTCTCGAAGGCCTTCCTCGCGTTCTTGCGTTCTAGCGTGGGAACGCTCACAACTTGAGTGATAAGGTAAGGTGCGAAGGGGTGTTTGCTTCGGGTCGTCAGCAAGAGGACCACAGAGGCTGATGATGCGAGGTCATCAATGAGACGGGCCACGGAGTCTGCGTTGCGAGCTGCAGTAAGAGCGTCTGCATGGTCGATGACCAGGACTGTGTCTGCGCCTGCCAGAAATGCCATAACTTCTTCCCACCGTTCACCAAGGCGCCCATCCAACCCGGCGGCTCTGCAAATCCGCTCCTTGACTGTTCCTGTGGATATCTGAGAGCCTCCTAGCTCATCGAAAGATACAAAGTAACGACGGCCTTGAAACCTCTCAGCTATGATTGAGTCATGGATGACAGCTTTTGCGAGGGAGGTCTTGCCGATACCTCCTGGACCATAAAGCGTGACATGACGTCGGTTGAGAAGTAATTCCGTAATATGGGGAATGAGATGATCTCTACCAAGGAATGGGGAAGGGATACTCGGGAGGACGATGCGCCAGCCTTCATCTGCGGTGGGCACACTCGGTCTATTGATCTGTCTGCTCAGTTGATCTATCCTGCGCTGGGTGATCATGCTCAGGTGCATCTTGAGTAATGTCAGTTCAATGGTAGCTTGGTATAAGGTAAGGCTTACGTTATTGAGTAACACGCGCCTATCCAGTTCCCGCACCCAAGATGCGATTTTGTCCTTGTCGGACAGGGCGAAAAGGGCTCTCTTGGTAACGCTGCGCTCATTCGCAGACACGACTGTCTCGTAAATGCTTTGGACAAAGCTGCAGCGATGTCAGTTAATCCCCATTTGTTATCTGGAGAAAGCCCTACCTTTTGAGACTGATAATGATATCGCTGAGCTCACTGTTCAAATCGCCATCGGTCTGGCCTTCGGTAGCCTTTGCGACGACATCACAAATCACTTGGCACTGTTCGATCAATCCACGGAAATCGTCTTCGTTCTGCAGGGTATTCTATGTAAATGTATCAGAACGAGTCAGAACGACATTCGAAGTTGTCCAAGAATGACTTACTTTTGCGATGGCTAAGATGTTCGATACTGTAGAAAGAATGCTTTGTACGAGGACGCTAGGCACAGCAGCCTTTGCTGTATCGATCACTGCTATCGTCCCACTCAGCAGCGCCACGCGTTTATCATTGTCGACGTTGTTGTGAGCAGATGTCTTTCGTTTCAAAGCTTTGATTATGGCTGCCGTTGATATGATAGGAGTCTCACCTTCAATGACAAGGCCATATCTTTGGGACAGGAAGGTCAAACTAAGTCGATCTGGGAGCCTATCGATACCAGCTGGGGGGAACACAGTTACTGTTATCGGCCATGATCTTATTTAGATGGCACAGCATCGCCTCAAAGGCGGAAGCATCGCCACCAGCCAACAGCAACTGATAGGATAGGGTCGATGCATTGTCCAGGGTTAAGTAGACGAGTCCGTGACAATCGCACTGAGTTCCAAGGTTGTATTGAAGACTGTTTATCAACTAGCCAGGCGTCGTGCACTAAAGAATACCCTCCACCAGGGTACTAGGGGACTCCAAATATAGACGTCAATGTCATAAACAAAAAATTCAACATGGTATACAAGACAATTGATGAAATGAACACACTGTCTATGGTCACTACTTGGAGAATCTCTGCAACAAATGAAAGTTCTGTGACTCCAGTCGGTATATATAGTAAGATCATGCATCTGTTCAGCCATCCGAAAGAGTCGCAACTCCTAGTTGCGGCGGAAGCGCGAGAGGAATCCGCCTTTGAAGTTGTTCAGCTGGTATGAGTTATCAGTAGCACCTGCCATTCTATCACGACGACGGCCAAAGCACACAGTGCATCCAGCCAAAATAAGCAGGAGTAGGGCTACAAATGTGAGCCAAAAACCTGCCATAATGTTGAGACCCGTGGTGAGCTGAGAAAAAGAGAAACCAACCAGGTCCAGTCAGGGTCGTTTCATCAGTGTTTAGCGTGCCCAGTTCATGCTTGACATAGGCATAGAGAGCGATATTGATGGCAAATCCGATGAGGGTAAGCAGGGCGGCGAGGAATGACACTAGAGAAGCCACCAAAGTAATTGTGATGTGCTGGGAAATGGATAGAAGAAGGGCAATAAAGGCTACACAGGCAGCTAGGAAAAGGCAAAGTCAGATTGCGACCGTTTTGCATAGAGTACGACTGACCGACGGGAAGAACAGCGAGACCACGTGTCCACGAAGGACCTATAGTAATCAGGGTATCCTGCGGGTTCGCGAAGGTGACCGAGTATCCATGGCCTGTCATTCAATAAGCATAGGATGGTAGTGATGTCAGTAAATTTGTTCACCAGTGTTAAAACATTCGAAACCCGAAGGCGAGCCAATACAGTAACCCCTTGAGACAGGTTAGTTGTGCTATCTCGTATGTTAATACATACTTACCAAATGCCGAACTAGGCGGTACAATGAGGAAACGTGAGTCCGAGCACCTCAGCTCAACCAAACTAATACTCACTCGGAATTGCGTGAATGCGAATACCTGATCACCACTACCACCACCCATCCCACTAGTGTCAATGCGAGTAATATCCATCGCCTGAAAACGCGGGAGAGAAATTGAAACGATGCAGAGGAGGAAGAAGGCAGAAAAGAGGAAGAAAACGCCTGGAATACAGTATGTTCTCGACATCTTCGCCAGTTTGATTGATATTAGACTTTTGTTGTCTTTTATACCGCTAGGGATGAGGGACGTCAGAGACGAAGATTGTGTGGCCCTTTTGTGGAGGTGGAGGTGAAAGTGGAGGTGGACCCTTTGAGGTAACTTTTATCCCAATTCACCAACGCCGCAAAGCTATTACCAGGAGCGCGCGCCATACAGCACTGCCACAATGCCACATTGTTCCGTAACACCATGCTGACCAGTTACGGAAGTTTCCTCCAGGATCATGATCATATGAGCAGTTGTGTGAGTGTACATGCATCGATAAGGCTATGCATCACGGAGCACGGACTCAGCCATTCTAGTAAGATGCCGTGCTTGATAGGCACCATCTGATAGGTGACAGTCAGTTGATACATGCTCTCTTTCTGAAAAATTAACATGCGAATTTCAAGTCAGTCTTTCATCAATTTCATTCCCAACGGTTCCCTTGTCTATGTACTTGTTCCCCTTTCTATTTACGTCGTCTGTCCCGCCTCATTTCAGTTCAGACTGACCACCCGTGTACGAGACCGACTCAGCTGTCAACAATGGCTGTTCCCGCCGCTGTCATACCCAACGAACATTCGCAGGAAATTATCATTTAGTTACGCCTGGTAACGCAATCATGGTATCTCCGGCCAGCGTCCAGACATGCACGCAGACAAGCCTGAGCACACGAACCCCTCTGAATCATTTCAATGCACTCACGACTGCATGCATCCTTCTCGAACATATACAGACTCTCGAGCGACTCCGTGACGAGACACAACACCGCGTGGAATCTAAAAGACAGACGCTGCACTTTCTGGAGGCGATCACTCCGAAACGGAAGCTTCGAGATGCTTTGTCGGAATCTATCGTCACACAACAACAGATGCAGAACACACCCACCTCCACACGTAGTTATCACCCGTCACCTCGCCTTCGCGGGCTATACGACGTTCATGGTCCCGGATGTGCAAACAAGGACTCTCTCCAGACTACGGCTGACTTCTCCCCGTTGAGTCTCGTTAATCTTTCGATCTACGGGAGGGATCATGAAGTAGTCTGGGAAGATGACGATGAAGAAGCTTTGCTATGTCCATCGGCCGATGAAGCTGTTGAGGATTATGCGGGAAGCGGAGACAGCTCCAAAGAATCCTGTGACCAGCTCACCTGTCTTGTCTCTCCTTTCCACCTTGTTTCTTCCGAGTCCAGGATCACCTTTGAAGTCAAAGGTTGCCCGCCAGTACCCGATTCCACTAACAATTTACTGATTATGTTTGCCAGAACCTGATCGGGTTTCTGCACCAACCAGTCAAGCGTCGCACAGGTACCGATCCATCGCCCACGGCAAGAAGTCCCCATCAGGCGTGAAGGGCAAAGGGGTCGTACGTCGTGGATCTTCTAAACGCAATAACGTTGGTCAATCCAGTGCAAAGAGGGCTTTGCGCAAGATTTTACATCATAAGAAACCAGGCGTGGACGCCATGCGATTTCATGAGTAGATACTCGGCGCTTTCTTATTCTCCTTGCGTATCATTGGCGTATCATATTATATGCTTGTTTGCATAATCGATGGAGTCCCGGACCCGAAGATCCACAAGCACGCCTTCAAACGCCGATCGAAGGATTCTCGAACAAGACTGCACAGCGAAAATACTTTTGTCACGTGACTGAGAAGATGTGTCGGATGACGGAAGTATTAAGTTAATCATGTTTCAATGAATTGCTCAAATAAGCCTCCCAGGCGGCCAAAGTATATCACTATTGAGAGGGGGGCTGGAGTTTAAAGACCCAGATAACATCGAAAGGCCAGCTGCCACTGTCCACCCATGTTCGTCAGATCTCAGCCAGCGTGGTGATAACAGGTATCATGGCTGTGCTGAGTTTGAATTTTTTACTGGTTCTATCCGTAACAGTCACTGCGGAAACGAGAAAATGCCTGTACCCTATCTGTACGTGGTTAGGCCGTCTGCCTGGACACGATCCGTACCTAGTAGTCTATCTGCACGCAAACCAGACGTGAGGAATTTGGACGTTGTAAATGTCAGACTTTGGAGAAAACCGGACAAACAGATAGAAGATATATGATGTAAACATACCCAAACCATACTCTAGATACGAGCACCCACCACCAAACCATACATGTCCAAGCAGCATTCTAAACCAGACACCAACCAGGGTACAGACATGTTCAAACGGTGTATCTAGACGTTGGGACAGTCCAAGAGTCAAATTACGCCAAAAAATCGCTAAGTCCTTTCTTCTACTTACTCCACATCATGCTCATGTTTGAAGATAACATCATATGCCTCAAATTACCTCTCAAGTACCCGGAAACGATACGTGCCACGTTTATTACAGACGTACCCGGCCCCTGGGTATGTTTTTATTCTACTTACTGTCAAAAATTTGGTGTCTCATGATGTTACTAGACACCATCATCGCGTCGATGTTTTGCATCAACTTGTTGAGCGTATTCTCGTGTTGGTGAGCATGTTCCTCAGTTGTTTGCTGGTTTGCGATAATGATTTGGCTAGCAGATTCGATGGCGGCGAGACAGGCATTCATTTTGTGCATTTCGGTGAGCAGCTGTTGCTGGAAACTGCCCTCGTTCATTGACGAGTCATTGCAAAGCATAATCCAGGTCCACTCACACTCATCCTATTTTGCTACCTCTCGTCTCTGCTAAAGGTACTTTCATACTCTTGCGCTCTTGTCTTCTGTGCGCTCATGGCCAGTTCAGATACTAGAAATGCCTGATGCTACCGCTACCGCTTCTACTATTCCTTCTTCCGCCTCTCCCGCCCTATTTGTCGCTAACAAAGCTACCCGTGATGCAGCCGCATGCCAGGGCGCATCACGCAGCTCTCCAACGCAGCCAACAACCCCACAAACCAGTTTTATCGAGGGGCAGCGGGGTAGGAGGATCAGCCATAGATTTCGTTGTTGCTATCTGTATCCTATCTAGACTCAATTTATACTATATCCACACGCTATCCATACCTGAGGACATATACACTTGACTGCTATCCATACGCAATTTCGAGTATGGTTTGTTTGACGAGCTTAAATCTAGACGATAGATATCATAACTAACTGGAGTATGGTTAGGGTCCAAAAATCGCGTCAATCCATAAGCTTTTTGGACTTAGGCAGATGTACTTGCTCGTATCCAGTTTTGGTATGATTAGTTCTTCTATCTGTACTCTATCTAGATACAGGCATTTTCTCGTTTCCGCAGTGAGTGCGAGTCATGCTCGGAACATCGTTGGAGGTGTTGCGGAAACCCATTTTATAGACATGACTGTATCAAATATAAGGATTAGACATGAATATGCGTATGAAAGGATGAGGAAGGCGCTATAAGCTAGGTCTGGAATTTGGTTTAGAGGATTGATGACAGATGGGCTGACAAAATTTATGATTAGTCGGTGAGAGTAAGATCTACTAGCGATATGTATGACTTCTCACTACCATTTGGACTTCTGCCAAGTCACAATTCTGCCACTGCGACTGCTAACATACACAGCTGCCAACTGCCAGGTTTTGTCAGGAACGTACGGCAGTGATCTAACAATGTGTGATGCTGGGTTTCAATGTTGCACTGGTTCCATGTAATAGTAATGATATATAAAAGTCCACGCTCAAGGTAGGCATAAGGAACCCAGTGGCCCTGGTGCACTTTTCTTATGAACTAGGTATGCTTGTTATCCATCCTTCAAGTTGTTGTGATATCTGCCTTGATCCCTATTCTGTCTCCTCAGATCCTGCTACTTCTCCACATGCAATCGCGTGTGGTCACATCTTTTGTCTCACGTGCGTCTAAATTTCTACTCCCGGGCAGCCTGTGCTCAGCAATAATGTTTATCTCTCATCTCATATCCTCTGCAATTCCAGGTGCCTTTACTCCTTAGCCACAAGCGTATGTCCCCTCTGCCGCGAACCTTTCGAGCCAGATTGTGTCAGGAAACTCCACCTTGAAAGTCGACCTGAACGAGACAATGCTGAACGAAGTGTTATCTCCGATCATGCCAGTCTCCTTCTTCATCGCATGTCTCTAGTCTCGGGTGAAGACACACCCGAAGTCGATGTCGTCGAAGTAGTCTCCGAAGTGCAAGAATGGCTACAGTCTCAACCGGATGACCCCAATTCTGTGAGTCCATTTCATCGTGCAGGTGCATCGCAAACGCGACGTATGCTAGTACTTGCTGCTGTCAATACCTGACCTAATTATTCTCAAATTTCTCACATGCGCCATTTTTAGCATATACCTCTTCGAGCTGCGGTAGATTCCCTCCAGCGGTACAAAGCTCTTCAACATGAGAGCGAGCGTGAAAAAGCAGAATGTCGTCGCCTTCGCGAACAACTTCGCAACAGTACACTAACCACAGACCATGGCTCCAGAACATCTCGCGCTGTAGAAGACAGTCTGCTTTCTAGGATTGAGGAAATAGAGAATGAACATGCTCTGTGAGTGTCCACTCATAAGTAAACATTTTTGTTCTAAATGACTTCTCCGCAGAGAGGTGATACTTTTTTTCAGTAGCATTTATGTTAGACTTATCTTGCATCCTCATAGCTGTCGCAATTGCATTCTCGGCTGGAAAACCTTGGAAATCCCCAACCTCAATACCGCATCACTAGTTATACTCTCTCCCCTCAATCTAATGTCTTGCCTCGCGCAATGGATCTTGATGCCCACATTCGAACTGGACACCCTAGTGAGTCTCTGTCCTCTGCACCGTCATTCTTTATCCAGTTGCCTGACACTCTGGATTCCAGTTGTCCTCTCGTTGATCATTTTCTTCAGTATCATCGAGGTATGTGCACATTTTATCTCAATGGTTAAATAATGACCCCATATGGTAGCTTTCAATCTCAGCCTGGCTCACGTCACGTTTTACTGCCTACCATAACTACTTCAGTCTAACTGAACGAGACCGCACTCGTTTTCTATTGTTCACTTCAACATGGACGATTGTATTCTCCGGTCTCTACATGTTCATCTTCTTTTATCTTCCAGACAATGTCTTGGGTAGTGTGGCTGCTCATATCTTCTTGTACGTAGACCTCCTTTGACACGGGTGGTCGAACTCGCTGACCAACTCGCTGTAGTCTGTTTCTAACATGGGCCTTCTGGACGGCGGGCGCTACAAGCATAACTGTAGCTCTCAGTGGAGAGCTGAATCGCAAGTTGGTGACATCTTCCTATTACCTACCGCTCACCCCCTATCTTCCTAGCACCCAGAGCGTTTTCGCGTATCCCGTTCAACTTAATGCGCTAGAAGGCTTTGCTTGGGTCAATGAGTATGTGTCATTGATATATGTGTATTGCTTCCTTGTTCATATTCTTGCTAGGGCTCTTGTAACTTTCACATTACTTTTTGTAATCATCCGCGGCATTCTCGCAGTACGTCGAGGCAATGGATTGCGCGGGCCACTGATTGTTTGAGCGGGCTGTTGTCCCCCTCTCCATATTACTCCATCTACGTCATGCATTGTCATTATGGCCATGATCTTGCAATTATAATGACAACGCATGACTGATATGTGTAGCTGATATCCAGCACCCCGATTATTCCCTCTCGTTATCCTAAAACCCCACCCGATTCCCAGTTTATCTCTCCTAGTTTATTTATGTATGCACAAGCAATATAAGTCATATTTTGATAGCGATCAGAACGATCTGGTGTTAAATCGGGTGCCTCGTTTGTTTTCGCTGTTCATTCGAAATGGGCGTAGCTGAGCTAGTAACGTGCTGAACAGTGCTCGAAGACGTTTGGTCTCGGTGCGAACGAGTGCGACAGTCCGCGTGCGCACTCGTGCTATGGAAAGAAAAAGTCACCTTTTCGATGCAACACCGTTCACGCCATCTCTGTCGTATAACACCCGTCCCATGCATGGTTTACTCAAGATGCAGCAGCTGGGACACGCATTACAGCAATTCCATCTGCCACGCCATGTCGCAGAATCTACTGCCCGTCCATGTTCAGCACATATCAGCAGCACTCACCAATACACTGTGTATTAATTCTGCGGTCTGCGCAGATCTCCTCGAAATCCAGGGATGAATGTTCGTAGTACGTACGAAGAGACATGGGAAACGCATACTACTTTATTACGTACAGAATCAGCTAATCCAATTGCATCTTAGCGCTGGACCTACGGAAGTGTGCTGAACGGTCAAGTTCTGTGATATCGATGTAACCAAGTAGTCCTGTTCCATAAGCTCGCAGCTTGCAACGGACCTAGGTCACCAGTCTCAATCGCGTCGCGTCATTGGACTAGAATGAAATCATGTGAATGTGACACTAAAGTCATGTGATTTCGCGTATCTGAAAACTCGCAATTGACCCCTATGCAAAAAAATAATTCCTTACCGTAACCATCATGCTCGGGCTCATAATGAAGTCGGATACTCTTTCTAGACCTCTAAAACAAAATCTGCCACTGCGTGACAGTCCCAACTTACTCTGCTCTAACATTACAAAACTCATGCCATCGTTGCTCTAACATTACAAAACTCATGCCATCGTTGCTCTCACCACTCAAACTCACGATGCTCAGCCATGTGTTGAGGCCCCTCATCTTCATCCTCTTTCGACTATGCTGTTTCATCATGTTATTCCGACCCATACTTAATCACATCATATTGCGCAAGCTTGGTTTTAGTCTACTTTACAGCTTGGGTTGGTATTAGCTCGGATTATACCCATACTCAGGGTTAGTTTTACCTCTTGCTAAAAAGTCGTTTCTGCAGTGAATGCTTGTTTGCATAATCGATGAAGTCCCGAAGATCCGCAAGCAGGAAGCACGCCTTCAAACGCCGATCGAAGGAGAATAACTTGATGACTGCACAGCGAAAATACATTGTCATGTGACTGAGAAAATGTGTCGGATGACGGGAGTATTAATCATGTTTCAATAAATTGCTCAAATAAGCCTCCCAGGCTGCCGGCCAAAGTATATCACTATTGAGAGGGGGGCTGGAGTTTAAAGACCCAGATAACATCGAAAGGCCAGCTGCCACCGTCCACCCATGTTCGTCAGATCTCAGCCAGCGTGGTGATAACAGGTAATGAAACTCATGGCTGTGCTGAGTTTGAATTTTATGTACTAATAGCATGTAGTATACTAGTAATGATCCTAGTCGAGGTGGGCTTAAGGAGCCTAGTGGTGGTGCAGTTTTCTTACGAACTAGGTATGCTTGTTATCCATCCTACAAGTTTTTGTGACATCTGCGTCGAACCCTATTCCGAGTCTGTCTCCTCAGAACCTGTTACTTCTCCACATGTAATCCCGTGTGGTCACATCTTCTGTCTCACGTGCGTCTAAATTTTTCTCTCTGGTCAGTTTGCACCCAGTGATTATATTTACCTTGTCTTCTTCAATCACAGGTGCCTTCACTCCTTAACCACAAGTGTATGCCCCATCTGTCGCGAACCTTTCGAGCCAGATCGTGTCAAAAAACTCCACCTCGGAGGTCAACCTGAACAAGACAATGCTGAACGGGGTGTTGTCTCCGACCATGCCAGTCTCCTTCTTCACCGCATGTCTCTAGTGTCAGGCGATGACATACCCGAAGTCGATGTCGTCGAAGTAGTCTCCGAAGTGGAGGAATGGCTACAGTCTCAACCAGATGACCCCAATTCTGTGAGTCATTTCCATCGTGCAGGTTGGCATCGCAAACGCGACGTATACTGGTGCTTGCTGCCAATACTTGAGCTAATTATTTTCAAATTCTCAAATTCTTCACATGTTCCGTTTTTAGCATATACCACTTCGAGCTGCGGTAGATTCCCTCCAGCGATATAAAGCTCTTCAACACGAGAGCGAGCGTAAAAAAGCAGAATGTCGTCGCCTTCGCGAACAGCTTCGCAACAGTACACTAAGCATGGACCGTGGCTCCAGAACATCTCGCGTTATGGAAGACGGTCTGCTTTCTAGGATCGAAGAAATAGAGAATGCCCTGTGAGTCTCCACTCATAAATATAAATAAACAATTTTTTTTCTAAGTGACTTCTCCGCAGAGAGGTGATCATTTTTTTCAGTGACATTTATGTTGGACTTACCTTGCGTCCTCATAGCTGTCGCAATTGCGTTCTCGAGTGGTAAACATTGAAAATCCCCAACCTCGGTACCAGATCACTAGTCATGCTCTCCCACCTCAACCTATTGTCTTGCCTCGCGCAATGGATGCTGGTTCCCACATGCGAACTGGACACCCTAGTGAGTCTCTGTCCTCTGCACCGCCACATCCCATCCAGTCAGCTGACGCTCTGGATTTCAGTTGTCGTCTCGTTGGTCATTTTCTTCAGTATCATCGAGGTAGGTGCACATTTCATTTCAATGATAAAATAATGACCCCCTATGATAGCTCTCAATCTCGGCCTGGCTCACGTCGCGTTTTACTGCCCAACATAACTACTTCAGTCTGGCTGAACGAGACCGCACTCGTTTTCTATTGTTCAC
Organism: Suillus clintonianus; assembly: GCF_016758775.1. NCBI lineage: Eukaryota > Fungi > Basidiomycota > Agaricomycetes > Boletales > Suillaceae > Suillus > Suillus clintonianus. The sequence goes on along the minus strand of NW_024539278.1, from coordinate 206,707 downwards.
TTCAACATGGACGATTGTATTGTGCAGTCTCCACATGTTTATCTTCATGTATCTTCCAGGTAGTGTCTTGGGTAGTATGGCTGCTCATATCTTCTTGTACGTAGACCTCCTTTGACACGGACGGACGAACTCGCTGACGAACTCGCTATAGTCTGTTTCTAACATGGGCCTTCTGGACGGCGGGTGCTACAAGTATAACTGCAGCTCTCAGCGGAGAGCTGAATCGCAAGTTGGTGACATCTTCTTACTTACCTACCGCTCACCTCCTATCTTCCTAGTACCCAGAGCGTTTTCGCGTATCCCGTTCAACTTAACGCGCTAGAAGGCTTTGCTTGGGTCAATGAGTAGGTGTCATTGATATATCTACATTGTTTCCTTGTTCATATTCTTGCTAGGGCTCTTGTAACTTTCGCATTAATTCTTGTGATCATCCGCGGCATTCACGCAGCACGTCGAGGCGATGGAATGCGCGGGCCACTGATTGCTTGACCGGGCCGTTGTCCCCCTCTCCATATTACTCCATCTACGTCATGCGTTGTCATTATGGCCATGATCTTGCAATTATAATGACAACGCATGACTGATATGTGTAGCTGATATCCAGCACCCCGATTCATCCCTCTCATGATCTAATAACCTACCTGATTCCCAGTTTATCTTTCCCAATCAATGTCTTTGGTGTTTTATATGTACAACCAATATAAGTCATATTTTGATAGCAATAAAAACAATCGGGTGTTAAATCGGGTGCCTCGTTTGTTTTCACAGTTCGTTCGAAATGGGCGTAGCTGAGCTAGTAACGGCAACACCATTCATGCTACCTCTGCCATATAACACTTGTCCCATGCATGGTTTACTTAAGATGCAGCGGCAGTGATCCTCCCGGGTCACGCATTACAGCAATTCCATCCGCCACGCCATGTCGCAGAACCCACTGCCCGTCCTTGCTCAGTACACATCAGCAGCACTCACCTATACACTGTGTATTCATTCTACGGTCTGCGCAGATCTCCTCGAAACCCAGGGATGAAAGTTCGTAGTACGTACGAAGAGACATGGGAAACGCATCCAAAATGACACTACTTTATTACAGAATCAGCGAATCCAATAATTTCCAGTTACATCTTAGCGCTAGACATACGGATCAAAGACGTAGTCCAGACTGGTTACGAGTCTACTCGCAGCTTGCCACGGACAGCTAGGTCACCAGTCTCAATCGCGTCGCGTCATTTGGACTAGAATGAAATCATGTGAATGTGACAGTAAAGTCATGTGATTTTGCACATCTCAAAATTCGCAATTGACCCCTATGCAAAAATTTACTTCCTTACCGTGACCATCATGCTCGGGCTCATCATGAAGTCGGATACTCTTTCTAGACCACTCAAACAAAATCTGCCACTACGTGACAGTCCCAACTTACTCTGCTCTAACATTACAAAACTCATGCCATCGTTGTTCTCACCACTCAAACTCACGATGCTCAGCCATGTGTTGAGGCCCCTCATCTTCATCCTCTTTCGACTATGTTGTTTCATCATGTTCTTCCGACCCATACTTAATCACATCATATTGCGCAAGTTTGGCCAAGTATTTAAATGGACGCTTTTCTTCAACTCACCCCAATATTTCGCCGCACTGTTCAAAATCCTCATGCTGGCACTCGTGACCGCCGTCATGTATAACCCTGGTGCTACAGTAAAATCTATCGCTTTTATCTACGCTGTTTCTATTGTGATTGTGCGACTGATGCTGCGTCTTCTCTTTCGTGCAGGTTTGTTGACGTTCAAAGTCGTCGTCCTGCTTGCACGATTCGCGTGGCGCGCTTGTCTACGGAGACTGGAGCGTGTATATGGTAACAAGCTGAGTTATGTTAGATGGCCATGGACAACTGGTGTATCTTCGGTAGATCGTACCTCGTGTGTGGATGTATAAAATGTACCCAAACAATTCACTGGCATTTTAGATGATTTCAAGGAGTTGCTACCGATTGGGGGGGATATCAGTCTGCCATCCGGTTAAGGTTGGACACAACGATCAAATACGCACACGCTGTCTACATGTCAGGGGCATGTATTGATCGCCGTGATTGAGACGATTTATGGGGGCATGACTGTTCTATCATCGGTTTGCCAGTACACGCTCTGGGCCGCTCGTCGACCGTATGCGCGTAATAGTGCATTCCACAAGGGATCACTGATGGAACATTCTCTGGTGACGAATGTATTGCCTTCACGACGGCATGACATCCAACAAGAGCTGCAAAATAGGCCGACCGAGCACCTCTTCAAAGAAGCCGACAAGTACATCATCGGAGCAACTTCATTGTTCTGCGAGGGACTATCTGAAAGGTCATTGGTGGGCCCACCATGTTTAATTCGTGGCACGATCTTTCTGAGAGGCCTTGTGACGGTGTTGGTAAAGGCAGTAATCCGTGATCGTCTTCAGTGAGATTAGTAAGGCTAACGATGGCAATGATTCGCGCCAATGGACAGGCACATTCTGCAAATGCTGCTATGACACCAATCAAACAATGATCATACCCCGAGATGTCAACCCGGCAAAGAGCGGGGGCAGCGGTAAAATTTTAATCACCGAATGATGACTTGGGACGTCGGCGTCGGGAGTCGCAATATTCATGACCCAGCTTTTCCCGCAGATGAGTTCTCAGGCGCTGATTCGGTGATGGAAGCTAGGCGACGTCGTCATTGGACCATCCGCGCTGTTCCTGAACATGCGACAAGTGCAACGGCCAGTTCAACTACCGTGTTTTATCCCCCAAGAGTGGCGAGCACTGACCGATAGGATGGAACAGCGAGATGATGATAAGATATCAATCTTCACTGCCTCCTTCTAATCATATCATTCCAATGTATTCCGCTCTCAGAATAACGCTGCCGATGTAATCCGCTTCTTAATCTTGTGTAACCTCTGTCACTACAGGGATCAGACAACAAGGAAGTGATCTCACCGATCATTATAGAATTATTTCACCTCACAAGTCAATGGACCTGGATGACCTTTCGCAGGATCAATTCGAAAGGCGGTTCTGGCATTTGTAAGACCTCATGATGGCATTCCACGGGGGGATGGATCACGAGGGTCTCAACAGCAAGTAAAACAAACAACGGCAGTAGAACTCCTCATCAGCTGGATCACATATCTAGATTACAACGATACAACCTAGGATGGACATCAAATACACAACTTAAAATCACAACAAGAGTGAGACGAACCTCACGAAAACGGATTACAAAACGACAACCCAACAGCCAAAGCTCTGGATCAATAGCCACACAAAAGGTGCATAACTCGCCAAAAGAGGGAAATCTAGTTGACCGGATGAATGTCCCAATACGCCGGCACCGGTAATAGCTGTGTTCCAACTGTTCCCATAGATGAGTTCCCATGTGATGCGTTTAAACAAGTCACCGTCAGCTTCATCTGTCTGTTCCTTGACCACGGGCGGTAAAGGTGAGTCACAACAACGAACACATTACATACAGCAAGCGCGACGACTCAATTATTGCGATTGGTCCCCGAAGTGGCGAACGCTGGGGCCTGCTAGATCACTGGCAACATCGAGGCAACAATTCAAAGGTCGGTACCATCATAATGACGCCGCTGGCGCTGGCGCTGTGTGACAGAAGCCGTCAAAGGGACCGAAACGATCTCATCAGTCATTTCACCAAAGAGCCTTGACAACATTAAATTTAGCAGGCTAAACTTGAAAGTGGATCTGCACCGACTTTCATTGTGAGGAGTCCCCGCGGGGTCCCCACGATGGTACGACGATGTGCCTGCAATAATTTTCAGCTCTCACATGAGAATCGTCTGAATGATCCTTCTACACCTAATCATGTATTTCCACGGAGTCAGCCATGCGTGCCTTGACAGAAGTAAACGGGCGAATAGGATGAGATCGACCCAGGGGTGACACGCGATGACCACAAAGGGTTAAAGAGTCAACATCAACTCGACCATATGCAACCTAGCATGCTCATCACACGGCAAACGATCGCCGCGAGAGTAAGGTGAACCAAACATGGTCGCAACCAAAACGACATCTTGCACCCAGAGTCCTGTTTCCATAGATGAATTCATGTCCGAAGCAGGGTGAGCAGAAGCGTCAAAAACTGGTCACGACTCACGAGTGAAACATGGTTCTGAAGGAAGGTATCGCAGGTTCAGAGGAAAGGTAAGCATCTCAATTTCTCAGAGAGAAGTTGGAAAAGCTGCCTGATAATACTGACCTAAGCGACGTCAGTCGTCTGGATAGGACAGGGCAAGTATGCAGAACCGGTCGTACTGTTGGAGGTCATCAAGAAACACATCCGCTCTAGCCCAACTTCCGTTGACGCTTGAAGCTTTCCTGGGCACTGATGTACAGAAACGAACCCTGTGGAAGGCACTCCGAGTCAGTTACAATAAGAAAAAACAGCACGATCTTTGGACTAATAAAAAATACAACTTTGCTAGCGCTCTGCTCTATCCTTAGTTGCAGTCCTCTCCCCTGGTAGCAGGGCTGCCGTATACGGCGTGACGTTATGATGCATATCTTGCAGATCCTCCTCGGCGTGGGGTTCTTGCTCATCATGAGTACGCACACGAACTACGAGAGCGAGCTCGAGGAGCCACGAGCTTGGATGCGTGTTGTCTAGATCTGCCGCGGCGGTGTCAATGTCATCAAGGACGGCGACATTCAACCTCATTCAACTTAAAGATGGTCGAAATCGACCTGTGCGAGTAGAGCCAAGGCTAATAATGATCGTCAGCCCACTAGACCCAGAATTACTCATGACGAGCAAGACCCCCACGCCGAAGAGGATCTGCAAAATATACATCAACATTTCAAATCGCATTTTCACAGCCTGGCACGTGTTCGTCGCTTATGAGATGTTCAATTTGATTCTTGAATGCGTTTCGCGGTGCAGAAGTCTTGAGTTAGAGGTCATTGACTATACCTTCAAGAGTCCACTTACAGGCGGTGTCTAGAGCAAGGGTGGGTGTGTAGTTTTAGAAGGGACGAGATGTAAGGCGTCAAGGTCAGAAAGTTGAGAGAGAAGCGAAGGCATCAGAATAATGCCATGAGATGTGATTAACGATGAGCTAATAATATGCGCGTCCAACAAGCATGCAGAAAATGGGTACCACGATATAGTTATGATAAATCTAGATGATCACCATTCCACTATCAATCACGATACTCCTCCGTGCGCTGGGGACCTTTCCAGTCACCGCCGTATGAGTTTTTGCGACGCGGAGCTTTCTCTCTCTGATTGAATCTCCGCTTTTTACCGTCTGGGCTGCCCTTGAGGTCAGAGGCGGATTCGTTCCGGTTAGGTCTTGCATATTTGAGGATCATATTTCTGCCCGTTGAAGGGTCCTTATAATCTTTCAGGGCCTCAAGCGCCTCTGTAGCGGTCTCGGCGTTCTTAAATTCCACAAACGCGCTTCCCCTTGATTCGCCGGTCATTTTATCCCTCACTGCAAACCCCAGCCCAGAGTCAGAAGCCATCACGCTTCAACAAGTGGAAGCGCACGTACATATTCTCACATCCGCGATGGAATGTTCAAAGTCGGTGAATACCTGGCGCAAGTCGTCCTCTGCACCGCCGAACGGGCGAATGAAGAGTGTGTGGTAAGGTTCAAGCACAGGCTGCTCCTGGACCGCAGCGTGGTCAAGGAAGATGTCGCGGTTCATGATGAATATTGGGTCCTCCTCATCCGCCTTGATGACCTTACTAGCATCATCCACATTGGCAAATTGGACGTGTCCGAACCCACGGCTCATTCCCTCTGCCGAGGTGCCTGTGCCGCACGTCCAGTTAGTACCTCTCGCAAATTTTCCAGTGCAGCAAAAAACACACCCAAAGATACGCGCACGATCTCCCCGAACTCTGCGAAAGACTGTCGCAGCTCATCTTCAGTGACAGAGTATGGAAGGTTTCCGACGTAAAGTGTTCCCGAAGGCGAAACATTTCTCCGAAAGCCTCTTGGCTTCGAGCTTCGGTCGCTAGGCCACGACTCGTCATCACGCAGCGCTAACGACGTCGACAATGACCGCTGCCATTGCAATGGCATCGAGAGTTTTCCGGGGCTGGCATGGCGTAATAGAACCAGCGGCGAAAGTGACGCACGGGCCTTGAGAGATACAGAGAGTGTCCTTGACTGAGCTAAAAGGGCTTTGGAGAACATGGCAGAGAATGAAGTACAACCAAGACTTAAGAGGTACGAAGCTCAAATTTGGCTCAAATATGAAAAATAACTCGGTCACTCTGTCACGCAACACGCATCGTTACATGTCACAATAGCCGAGGGCATCTGAACAATAATGCAATGTCTTGTTAATGTCTTGTGTATTTTGTGTATTGGCCATTATGTTATTAAGAAAAACAAGTACGACAGCCATATCGACAGGAAACAAAGAACAGAACAACTATTATGTGCACAAAACGATCCCCCTATTACACCAATGCCCTAGATCACGGTGTATGTACATGACGCACTCTCATAGACGCTTCAACGCTTTCTTACGTTTTTCTATCCCCGAGCCAGCTGAGGCTGCGGATCGTTTGACGGCTTTGGTCGTAGGAACGGCGCTGGCAGCTGGGCCCGCAACATTGGAATTTGCAGTCCCCAGCGGTGATAAGCGCTCCTTGCCGTCTTTGCTGGACACAGTACTCGTGGAGAGTGACGAGGACAAGGTGTTTGCTGGTGATGATTGGAGAGGTTGGGACGGTGGCGAGGGCGACATGGATTTGCGAGGCGATGATGCAGATGTTGGAACAGGTAGCGTAATATGTGGCGGTGGTGGCACCACAGCTGGTGTTGGAAGCGGAGCCGGTATCGAAATCGTAGACGACTCTCCCTCTTTATCAGTGGATGGTGTCTGAAATTCGGGAGGTCGTATGCGAGGAGCGGCGTGCACGCTTGTTATAAGCTTCGCACGGGAACAATATGCATCGTAGTCCTCCAGAAGGAGTTTCCCCGCTTCCTCGTCGAGCGCACTTTCGGGATTGGGATAAATAAGGAGGCACTTGATTGTCACTAGAATGTGACCAATGCCATATGATGATTGCCAGTCCTTCTTCAACGTGTTCACGCAGATCTCTCCCGCGGAAGAGACGTTTGGGTGGAAAATCTTGGTTGCAAACCAGCCTGTACCGATGGTATTTGATAAAATTGAATAGAGAGCTTATAAGGACGCGTACATTTTGGAGGTGCAGTGGGGAATTCGTGTGTAAATTGGAACCGTACCTTGAAGTACCCACCCGCGTATGGTGTTTGCTCTGCGACATAGAGAGTTTTGAGCTTTGGACGCGTGTCTCTAACTTCAGCGACTCACCTGGACCCTCAACAATGCCTGTGAGGTCAAGCATATTCTCCTCGCTCGTGACGACGCGAATGCCCTCCGGAGGGTTGTTCTTCAACTCAGTGATCTCGCGCATCAAACGGCGCATTGTTGCAGGAGTTAGAGACTGTAAACCAAACAAGTTATAGCTGCGTCCAGCAGGACGTGTAACAAACGCACCATGGTAGATTAAAGGTGGTGTTGTTGAATAGAATTGCGGTGAAATGTGGCTGACCTCAGTGGTTCGAAAAGAAGGAGATGATGACAAATTCGCACTCCGACATTCAAAACCCTAACCCTAGTCTAGGGGGAGAGAGTTTGCGAGCCTACCAAGTGAGAGTCGTTGTGTAAAAGGCCAGCTCAGTGGTTCGAGGGACACGAGGGGGCGGGGGGGTCGGGGTTGGTGAGATATATGCATGATATTGGAGCCAAATGCAGTGTGTATAATGCAATGCCTGCAAAATAGCCATCATCGGCTTGTAATTGCGACCCTGAAATTGTGGTTAGCCTTTACATTCTTGCTTGCAGTGCATTAGCTATTTAGGCTTAACTGGTAAGACAGCTTTGAAATTTAATCTTACCCAAACCATACGTGAGCTCAACGTGCTTGGGCTCTGAGGCAAGACAGAGATACAGGAATGGGTGTAAATCAAGATTCAGGTATACATGTTGCCGAGACATAAGGCGAAGTATAAAGTCAAATTTCAAGGGACATGACCACAGGCAGCGCGATAGCCTTGGGTGGATGATACAAGCAAAGTCTTCAGATGTTTTAAGATGATCGACAGGAGAAAAAGACGCACGTGATGCATGATGGATCATAAACCGATGTGCATGAAGACGAAGCGCTGGTCCACTGGCATGTCCTTATCACAAGTCAGGGACTGGCCCACTCCGTGCAGCACTCGGGTAGCCCTTTTGTATTCATCTTGCTGTCCCCACAGAAATATTTATAAAATGCCTCGACAAGGCGTCGCAACATGCCATTGACCGCTTTCCAGAATGGTCTACACTCTTAATCCCAACAGATCCTCGTCAGGTGTCCCCGTATCACCGACTGCAATTTCACAGGCGAACAGATATGCAAATTTATGGCCAGACAAATCTGTCTGTGTGATATCAGGCAGAGAAAACGGTTTGTCGCGCATGAGAAAGGCTGACTTGAAAGGTTCTACACAGTTTTGTTTGCTGTGGCACGCAAAGCGGAGCCAGGTATTATCTCGCAAGGCATGCATCTCGTCCACTGCGCGCTCGTGACCTTGATGAAATAAACAGTTGGGGGAGGGGGCAGAGATGAAATCTGCCCCTGCCTGGAGATGATGCATAGCAGCATTCAAAATGCCGTCTTCTCCACTGTGAAGACCTGATAGGTAGAACAGCAGATAGATGGTGGCTAGTGACTAAGTACTTAGCAAATGTCCAGCGCTAGTAGTGACATGAAACCGCGCTTCCGAAAAATGGTTAAATGAAATACACGTGACTCGAGTCCAGTGCTGCAATTGCACACGACATGCTGTAGTACGCTGTAGGCCCGCCTGCTACTAGGCAGACAACTCTCTAGCCTCTGTACTCAACTCCATTTACATTGATGATCATGCCTAGGGGATTCACTCGGTCGTTCATCTCCTGGTTGAGGCTCATTTTTAGGACCACCGCATTTCGGTCGTATACGGGCATTCTCTCTCTCCTCCTGCGGCTGTTTCGACATTGCCAAGCTATCATTGGTGGAAAAGAGAGAGCTGCTCGCGAACCGGGTTTGGCGCTGAGCTCTCAGCAGGCACCTGTCAGCCAAGACAAGACAACTTCTGTGACGCTCGCAGTGCCATTGTCACCTCGACAAAGCGATGGGTCGAACGGCGTAGTTTCTAACACCGAGTCTCTTCAGAACTCTTATGCGCCATGGATACCAAACACTATGCCCGAGCCCAGCGTCAGCACGAGTGTCGCCACACCACCGCATCCTGTGGCCCCAGGACAATCCTTTGATGATAGTATCAGTCTAATTCCTACTATACCTGGACAGATCAAGCGATACGAGAGGAGTGAAGTGTATGTACATCATATTTGTTGAGTGCATTTCCGTTCTAATCCGTAGCTACAGTCAAGGCAATTATGCAGTGTATGAGGTTCCGAAAGGTCCTTTGGACTGTTCAGAGTAAGCATTTTGGTGAGAGAGCGAATAGTGAAATTGAAAGGGACTGGTAGGGAACTTGCTCCGGTGTCAGGATGGGAACCGCTCACGCACCCAGAAGGCGCTTTGTTTTTCTATCACCCATATAAAGTACGTTTATGGCCCGCTCCTGCATGACTTGACTCATATATCCTGCAAGAGAGTTTTCACTGACGCTGATATTCGAGCCCCTGATATGGTAGCTAAAATGGGTAAGGCTGTTGATAAGGTGTACAAAGAGGCGGAAAATGCAAGCATCGACTTGCATCCATCTGTAGAATTAGTTTTGGAGCTCACGGAGGGGGGTGCGGATGAGGAATGGGGCTATTACTTTGCCGATCACAACGAACGTGTCATTTTCTGGTTCGAACCCAACAGATCTAGCGATCTCATTGGCAACGTCCGAGGTGTAAAGTGCAGGAATCACATCAGTGAGTTCTTCCCGTGAAATATCTCTCATTCGAGCCTCTTTCATTGCGTAACTCCCAGGGTATGCACTAGAGTCACAGTACTGGTTCGTCCGGCCTCAGAAGTATGCATGCTCCCTCACTTGATTGAAGTCAACGAGCTGACACTTGTTGCAGCCCTTCTTGACCTCGTATGGTTACCTATCATGATGTTGACAGGGCGCACATCGAATTATATCCAAACAAACGCTGCCTTCCAAAAGGTGATGTTGTGAGACTCAGGGAAATTGTTATGTGTATCCAGGCAGGTGGGTAAAGACTTATAAGTATTTCACGACACACTGGAGTAGCTCGTGACAGACAACATCACTTCTGACACGTGCCTAGCACCTTTTTCTTCGGAAGAGGTTGCAAGTATGCTTGGCCTTATGGATCCCCTCATGAGTAAATCGTTTCCTGATTTGGGTGGCCATTTTTGATTATCTCTTCAGACAGCGCTGACAGTGAGCATGAGCATGGGCACGAGCATTCTGTGTGGATCGTCGGTAAGTCTAAGCACAAAAGTCCGGTTAATCGATTCTGACATTTTCGCGAACTTCAGCTCGATTTATGGGAGAATTCTGTGCGCTTTGGTAGTTTGGAGTGCCTCACGTCTCTTGATTAATTTTCCAGGCAATGTCAAATTTGTAAACTTCTGTGGACAACCGGGCGCCCGACTTAACGCAGACCAGTCGCTATATGGAGATTCCAATACCCCCTCGAATAATATCCTTCTTCGCGTCATGAATGTCATACTGTTTGGATCCCCTGATGCTCATAACAAGGCTCTCCAGAAGATATGGGTCGATTCTACCATCGTTCAGCCGCGGTGGAAGAATTTTATCAACAGACTCAATAGTGAATGGAATGGATTTACAATATTCGTAAGTTGTACTTTTGCTTCCTATTGACGACGGATTCGATGTCCACCTCAGTCTACTGTGATGCTTGCTGTAGATATTAGCTTTCTCGCGGTACCATCCGTCCAGACTCAAACAGCTGCGATTCTTGTTTCATATATGTCTGCCCTCTGCGCTATGGGCTCGTTAGTGGTCTCACTAGTCTTGGCCGGACAAGTCAACGACAGCCGACGAGACTCCGCTAAAAGCGTTGTAAGTTCTCTTCTCGATGATTTGGTCTGCATTCTTTACATTCACCAGGCCTCGTTTATGCAAGGCATGTCGGGTTCTGTTCTCGGCCTCGAAAGCCTTGCCCTCATGCTCAGTCTGCCATATGCTCTTCTGATTTGGGGGTGCGTTTCTGGTCAAATACCATGGGGCGGCAGTAGCTCATGATTTGACAGAATGATATTCTTTGCTGCAGCATTGTCCATTATAATTTTCAGCACTTCTGGTGTCATCACCATCTCGATTATATCTCCCATTTGGGTCGCTATTTTTGCCCTGGCGACATGGCCGGTACTGGCTTCCAATGATGTTCATATTTCCCACCTGCGTCTCTGGATCAAAAAGCAGATCGACTCGCATCCTATATTGTCGTGGGTCACCACTAGGTCTCGCGTCGAGTCTGAGGTGTAGTTTGTCGTGATTTTTGGGATTTTGTATGATGTTCACTTGTTGTATTTGGTGTTTTTGGTTGTTCTATGTGATACCCGATTCCTCCTATATATTCATCCATGGACTTAGCAGCTCTGGGTCTGATTCAAATGGCTGAACATGACACTCATTACTGGATGGAGGCTTGTCGACGTCACGCATCGTTGTTTGGCACTTCTCCACCCCCCGACCCTCGAGGTATATAAGTGGTTAATCTGGTGCGTGCTGGCAATTTTTAAAAGGAAGATTTGTGCGCAAGTAAGTAACGCACTGGATCATTTCACCAAGTGTGGGCTCGAGCTACTAGTTTCCCCCTGGAAGAGTAATGTCCAAAGGCTAAGAGCATTGTATGGTGGGTGGGGAAGCTCACAATGGCGTGATCATTTTTCAAAACGTATGGGTAATTTATTTTCGCGTATTCCTTTCCACTTTCCAGCTGCAGCAAGTGGCGAGCTCAATGTGTAAATAGTGGTGCTATATAGTATACCAGGTACTGCACATGCCGTATAGAAGGGCATTGGCAGATTGTGTTTATTACATTTCCCGTGCCAGTGCAACCTATGTCGCATGGTGAGTGATACTCCTCAAGCTTCAAGCCGCAGCGCGTAAATGGCAAAGGGGATTACGGAGGAAGGAAGATGATTCATGGACATACATCGGGTAAAAACACCTGCCAGATACCAACAAAGATCGTAATCGGGATCTTCCACTTCGCACATCCAAGAATTTTTGGCTACTGGCAAGGCAAGTCTAGAGCCACATCCCGGCTATGTTCCAACACTTCCATGGTATTTCAACGATAGATATCCTGGCAATCATAAGAACACGGCAATATGTTGTTGTAACACAGCATGTGGCACGGACAGTTGACGTTGGAGTACCGGCGTACAACAATTCTAATAGCAAATACGGCAAGAGAACGCGTGAAGGACAGTGATTGCACACCCAACATTATCAGAATATTCGACAGACACAGCCGACACGACGCAAAAAACAGACTTAATAGTAATGTCAGGATGCAAAGCTTTCTGTTCCAACGCCGGTGGGGATATTGTAGTGGCAACTGTTGATGTGGAAGAGGGTGGAAGGCTGCCTGAGGTAAAAGACAACGCTAAGGTAGCACGTCTATAGTGTACAGAGAATACAAAGGAGTTGAATAGATACTAGTACTACAACGGCTTGTCACTATCCTTCGAGAGGTAAGGATGAGCGCGAAAGTCATGAAACGAGAAGAGTATTCAACTCACAATCAGATCTTTAGTCACCTCTGCCACCATGTCCTTGCAGAAGAGCAGAAACATCTGATGTGTACGTGTTGTGGTCATAGCAGCCAGTGGCTAGTAGCTTTCCATCTGCCGAAAAGGCCACGCATGTCACTCTATCTGCATGTTTGAGGGGTGAACTAATGGGCTGGCCCTTGTCGAGGTTCCACAATTGCGCCGTCCTGTCGTATGATGCGCTTGCAAGGATCCGGCCATCTGGAGATATAGCTATGGCGCGGACAAAGCTGGTGTGCGCATCCAGAACTGCGGTCTGCTGCCAGGTGGCAGTGTCCCATGTCCTAATTGAGCGATCGACTGATCCAGATATAAGCGTCTTTCCGTCAGCGGCCCAAGCCAGGCAATTCACCGAACGCGAGTGTCCTTTGAGAGTCGTCACCAGCTTGCCTGTCTCCGAGTCCCAAATTTTTACTGAGAACTCGGCGACGTGGTATCCAGCAGTCGCGATCTTGGCCGCGTCCGGCGAATAGATGACTGTGCCCACATAGGTGTGCCCTGTCTCTATTGGTGCGAGGATAATTTCCCCCCTCTCCACATCCCATTGCCTTGCGCTCCCATCATTAGACCCGCTTAATACTCTACGACCATCATAACTCCAGCAGACAGAGCATACACCCTGTGTATGCCCCGTCCATTTAGCGATGACCTTCCCGGTCTCGATGTTCCACAACCTCACCGCACCGTCTTCACTCCCACTAGCCACTTTCTTGCCGTCTGGGGACAATGATATGGCGTACACTGGACTTACTCCGTCCCGCCAGCGTTCGCCAATCTGTTCCCCGCTCTTTAGGTCCCATACCCGCAGTGAGCCATCGCTTGAACAAGTGACGATCCGTTGCCCGCCTGGCAGGTGTATGACGCCCCAGACGCGACTGGTGTGTCCTTTAAATTTCTGGCGCGGCGTTAGCGCCGAAGTGTCATGCTTTTCAGCGATAGGTGAAGAGATATCTGATATCTGATTTTCTGCAGCGTTGGATACAGTCATGGCTATTACCTGAGGATTGCAGGTAACCACCGTCTCAGCGTCTGTTCCCTCAAGTGCATGTCATCACTCACGAGAAGATGTTTATCGGGACTCGATGAATAAAAATCGCGCGCGGGCTGCCCGATGTGTCGAAGCTAGTGGGTGGATCAACTTGTCAAGTATAATTTGACGATATCAAATCATATATGTGCAGAAAAAGCGCCCAGGAACCATGGTGACTTTGATCTTTGATCATTGGAACTTTTCTCTCTTGTTTTACATCGGTTACTCCCACATCGCCCCTGAGTAGCTTGTTCCACTAGTACATGCAATCGCGGACTAGTATGAGAAAATACTGAATCGTGTAATACGAGCCTTTGAACTTTTGCTCAGTTCTGCGGCCACCGCAGGCCCCACCGGGCTCTGACACGGAGGATGGGAAAACGGCAGTAAGCTTTGCCAACCACGTTACTGACGAATCAACAATTATTATTTCCGTGTTCTGAACTTGACAGCATTAATATTGCAGCGCTTCGTATCTAACCTTCCGCATTCGGACTGATTCTGAATGTCTAACTTTATGTCTAATCTGACTTTACTCCCGCAAAATTCTATTCATGGAGAAACCCGAAATTTAGCACATTTCGGGCCGCTAGACGCAAGATAGGCGTGACTTACAGTATGCATTGAGCACCTCCAAATTGCCTTTCCTTGATATGTTAGGTACGCAGTCGCATTTCGAATATACACCGCATTGCTGATTGGTTACTATAGGCCTTACATAGCTAGCCTACATCACGTTTCAAGCTTGACTCGAAGGGTTTGGCGCGCCCAACTCCGAACTGAACCGTGGCGCAGGCCCTTGGCAATGAAATCGACGAAATCCTCGCCGATCGTGGAAAATTCACCCAGCCTGCCAGTGGCGTATATACTACCGCCCACCGCGGACAAGTTGAGTCAAACTTATCTCAAGATTCTCAACGTATGGATCATCGACGTGGTCGCGATTCTCACACGATTATCCACTCGCAGCGCAGTGCTTGTCGAGAAATTTCTACGAGCGTGAAAGATGATCACATCACAAAAGGGGTATCAATCAACCTGTGACATGTGATAGGATGTTTACCGTGTTTTGCGGTATTTCAACCTAGCTGGTAGTAGTACTCAGCGCTCAGAACCGTCTTCACTTATAGTATGATTGTTTGTTCGCTGACAGTGAGAAAAGACAGAAAACTCTTCCAGGAGTCTGTAACATTTTGGTTTGATTGGCATGTGATATGCCGTAGAACTCACCTTGGATCTCGATTATCATGGCGTCCATGAGGACTTATCCTTCTCACTTGAGACCGTCTCACACTTCTTGTGCTTTGTTATTGGATTCCCTCGCACATTTTTTCATGTGTTCAGGCCCTCAGGCCCAGTGATACTCTTTGCGAACAAGTCATCCCCCTCATGATCATTAGACACTCAATTATCGTTTGATGAGTCTGAACATGGAAGTCCACGTAGCAGCATGCGCATGCATATGGGCCTTTGCATTGCGCGTGTGATATTGTAACCACATATTCTCCCAATGAATTATCGGCGAAACATTATGATATGCAGTGAGAAACGCTGTTTAAAGTTGCTCCTCGGGACAGGTTTTATAATTAGTAGTCTGCCAGTACTATCGATCCTTCATTCACAGTCAGTAAAAACCCTTCGTAACACAAAAGTTAAACATTTGATGCCAAGTGAGGCAATTCATGATAAGATAACGGAATTGCTGGGAGTAAGTAACCTAACAGGGGCGATGAGCTTCATGAAACATCTACCAACCTCCCAGGTGCCCTGCAGGGTTCTTATCATGACACCAAAGTAGACATAGCAGCGCAATAAAAAAGATAAGACGACATTTGTTGGCAAGGTACTTGATAACGAATGGTGTTGTCCGAGAAGTGATTTGAAGCTTGTTGCTTTCTCAATGCACACTTGCGATGTCTCCGAACCTAAAAAGTGTATGTGCACACACATCAAACCAGAGCTCTGTAGAGGAGGTTGCGAGAGTAAACCATAATGTGTTAGGCATAGTTGTTAGCTCCGCGCAATTTGAACCCATTGAGCAACTTGCAGCGCTGCCTTCCTCTGACTACTCTGAAAGTGCAGCGGCGATCAATATCACAATATAACAACGTTGAACTCAATCAAGTGATACACCTGTACGATGAACAGGCACGACCTGTCATGCATTGGCATTTGACAACCTTACCTCCACTGGTAGGGCTACATGCACGGACTGTCATCGGCTGGAGAGGGAGAAGAAGCGGCCCAGTGTGGAATATTGCCCTCAAATTGCATGCCCCGAAGCAGGGAGGATGGAATGCGACCTACGGTGGATGTTAGAGTGCCACTCATATACTCCTTGGAGGAGGATGAGAGGCAGCCTGTACCAACAGAGGTAGAGCACTCATGTCAGAAGAACATGAAAGGCGACCTTGAGTGTTGCAGTCGTGTAGAATTATCACGCCGTGTGGAGTGACTCGGACAGGGCAAAATATGATGCTGAAGCCATGCCACATGAGGAGCGAGGCGAGAGGGTGATAAGCAAAAACATTTGAACAGAGTGAGATTCGAACTCACGCCCCCGAAGAGACCAGATTCCGTGCTCATCTGATGAGCTGGTACTCCTTAGTCTGGCGCCTTGGACCGCTCGGCCATCTGTCCTTGTTGTTATCCTCGCCCTGAACATATTGATTCCCATCTGTCAATTTATGGCTATTCATATATAGTTTGTTTGGCGACATTTATTTCTGAAGGTGTAGGTCAACAAACACAAATAAGTCATTTTGGCAACTTCTGCAATGAGAGTGGTTCTAACAGAGTCATGCACCTGAGCATCGGTGGATTCGCACGTGTATATCCATCCAGGTCTTGTGCTGGCTATCGCTCTCGTTCATTTACAACTTCGCATTCAAAACGTTCTGCTAGCAATCATGCTGATCATGTTCGGTCGCTAAATGAAAGCACGAATGCGCTAGTCAGCTTCCCAACAGAAATTCACAATCCTAATCCTCATGGACCTTTGAACAGTCTTACGGTCACTGTCAAGGATAATATATGCACAATAAACTTACCAACAACATGCTCGTCAGGCATGCTTCGCCGTATGTCGAATATTGTGCCGCGTTCTCTTTCTAATTTTATTGCAGACTTCACTCCACCTTTTGACGCGACGGCGGTGAAGCTTCTGAAGGCGGCGGGTGCGAATATTATTGGGAAGGCTAACTGCGATGAATTTGGGATGGGGCAAGCCTTATCCTCGGGGTTCGCAGCTTTCCGCTAACACTCGTCCACTCAGGTCTCTGAACGTGAACAGCATCCATGGCCCAGTGGTAAATCCATATCAGTCCCCAAGTGAGAAATCCACGCCTTGGGCTGAGCGTGAAAGAAAATCGGCGGGCGGAAGCTCAGGTGGAAGCGCTGCAGCTGTTGCAGCTGGTATGTGTGACGCGTGAGTTCCCAACTAATAGAAGTGGCATAGCACTCACTTAGAGACAGTGCACTAGGTACAGATACAGGTGGCTCTGTTCGTCTTCCCGCATCATACTGTGGTATTACGGGCTTGAAACCCTCGTATGGCCTCGTTAGCAGGTCTGTCCCTTCACAATTCATATTTTCAGAAACTCATGGACGGCAGATGGGGTGTGGTTTCTTTTGCTGATAGCCTTGACTGCGTCGGTGTGCTTGGAAAGTCCGTCGACACAGTGAAGACCGTATTTGGTGAACATGACAGCCACTAGCGAGAGCACCTGAGTTGACAGATCGAGCAGACTCAATTTCATTATATGATCCAAAGGATCCCACCGCAGCGACACCTCATATAAGAGAGAGGGCAAAAGCTGCAGCAGAAACACTGTTATCTACTCTGGATCAGGACACGTCTGACCCTGACCTCTCGGCGCTTCGGATTGGGATACCACAAGTCCGTCTCGTCTCTCAGTCCATTCAATATGCTCACAGTCTGAGAATTTGAGATAGGAATATTTCCCTTCTGAACTTAACACTACCATCGTGACCGTGGTTCGCAAGGTTCTAGAGCGACTATCGTACCTTGGTGCTCAATTGATCCCCGTCACCCTTCCTTCGACGCCGTATGCATTGAGTGCATACTACGTCATAGCAAGCGCGGAAGCGTCAAGCAATCTAGCGCGTTATGACGGAGTTCAATATGGTTGGCGATGACATCCACAAGTTTGTTCCTCATCAACTGATCCTGTCCAGGTACTCGTTCCCCTCTGCTCCCTGGCGCAGATAAATCCAAACCCGGCAGTGTGTATGCACATACGCGCTCAGCGCATTTTGGAGCGGAGGTGCAGAAACGCATCCTCCTTGGCACTTACGCACTCACAGCTGAGTATGTGTACCTTGGCTTGAATGTAAAACCTTAGCTCAAGCTGTTGGCTGCAGCGCATTCGACAATTACTTTCTTCAAGCCCAACGCGTCCGGCAGCGAATCAAGACCGACTTTAATTCTGTTTTTCGCGTCCCCGATGCACAACTATCCAATCCCTCGCCAAACCCTGATGGTGTGGACATTATCTTACATCCTTCTGCGATTGGTACCGCACCTCGACTAGACTCAGCTGCGGCCTCTGGTCTAGGTCCATATTTGCAGGACGTTATGACTGTTCCCGCTTCCTTGGCTGGCTTGCCAGCGTTGAGTGTCCCTGCCGGGTTAGCCGCCAATGGTTGGCCTGTTGGTGTCAGCGTCGTTGGACAGTGGGGTTCTGACGAACTAGTATTACGCATTGGGAAGGTGATCGAACAGACAGGAGACGAAGATGATGATTCTTATAATCATCTTTGGCCGGTGACTGATATGCTTTGTGGGCTCCATATCCCGTAGATGATCGTGATTTGGCTTGTCGAATCAGACGCATTTCCGCCCTCAATTAGCACAAACGCGCCTACTGCTCCTTGGACACATGACTGACGTTCAAACGCACGAGGGGAGCAATAGAGTGGTGAGTTACGACGGGTAACATGTGGTAATATACAAGTGTGTGCGAAAACAATGTACGATTGGATGTAAGATACGATGCGGGGACTACGAAAGTGCAGGAAAGATAGTAAGGCGAGCCAATCAGCAATAGTAAGTGGTGTAAATCTAGGTTAAAAAAATGAATTTAAACATATCTTACTGATGGATCCCGATAGGGATCCCAACCTCTCAAAAGCCTGAGATTCAATTGGAGTGCTTGCCCCATTGCAAGAAGCCCTCGTATATCGAGTACATCACCGCTGCGTTAGGGACGACACGCATTAAATGGGCACTCAGTCCGCCGTAAAGGGAGCGGGCTCCCTCTTCGGCGATAACGGTCCGCAGCGTTTGCAAAAGACCAGTATACTTGACAACCCCGTTCACAGACGGTTGTCGTAGTCGCGTCCGTAAAACCTGTACCATATGAGGCGCGATGACACTCCTGCTGGCCTAAAGACGTACCTCATGGGGATATGTGATCAGACTGGCGACGCACTTGGCGGTTCCGGCAGAACCGAGCATTCCAAACCACTCGGTCATGCCTCCACGACCTTCAGTGCCTGTGGATAACCGTTTCAGGCGCTCATACAGCACCCATTGAATAGTTCCCTCTGTCACACCCAAGTAGCTAGCACTCAGCCCCTTGTAAAAGCCTTTCATGCCTTCCTCACGGAAGATCTTCGTAATCATCTTGAAGCTCCCTCCAAAGGCGCGTGAAGGTCCGGCGGTTGCACCTGCATTTGTGCTTGCGAGTGAGGAAGGATGTCGACGTTCCGATGATGTAAGCTGCAGACGCGTCTTGACAACCCAGATTGGATTCGTTGCTGTTCCTGTTGCAACACCAGCAATTGCAGCTGCGACAAGGTGGACATAGGAGTTTTCTTGTCCGTGGTTGAAGTGATTAGCGATGATTTGCTTGCCATTACCGTACGTGTAGAAATTAATCGAACGGGCGGGTATGACGCCGACTAGAGTTGGTACAAGGCCTTTAAACAACGCTCTTGGAGATTCATCGCGGTATATGTCACTGAATCGCGAGACCTCAACATTTGATCGCGGGTGAGGAACGCTGATTACACGTACCGTAGAATGTGTCCTGTTTCAACAAAATTCCACAAAAGACCACTCGAGCGCTGCGGGAGCGCCACGACACCACCTCCTACAACCCCAACTGAAGTATGTTTTTCCCTGAAAAGACTGGACTGTAACCGAGTCTTGACGACATCAAATGGACTCGTGACGATTGCACCACACATTCCACCCAAACTAAGACATCATGAAGGCACGTCATATAGTAAAAATACGAAGTGTGAGCTCACCCTCCTGCTACGAAATGCTGCCATGATTTTGCTGGGAGGAGGCTACTGGATGCAGTCGGGTTTGTCGTAGTTGGGGGTGCACCGGCCATTGTATCGATCTAGTAAATATCCTCCCAACGAAACAAGTCCACCGGTTTCTAAGATCCAAAAGACAGTTATGAACAAGTAAGAAGGAAAGCAGCGAGGGGCAATTTTAAGGACAGTAATTTTTTTCATTACAAGTCACGTGATATGTGAAAATAATGATTAGATTATGCAGATAACCGCGTTTTCATGAAACGCGATCGAACATGACTCTTCCATCACATTATTACTTCGACGTGACTGACTTGGATATGCAAGGTCGTTCACTGTAAAAGGACCTTCGGACTGAAAGACATGTTTGTCCTATCTATAATAAAAGTTAGCGTTTCTCCAACAGTCTTGCTGTTTGACATTGACTTGTCGCTACTAGGATACCATTGCAATTCTGCCAGCAAATTTTGGTGTGCCTCCAGCACAAGCTCTCATTGCTGAAATAAACAAAAAGTATGCAAATAGAGTCCTCCACGATGTAGGGCTGTGTATTTGCGCGTTCGATCTGGTGGAAGCGGGTGAAGGCAAAGTGCGATACGGAGATGGGTGTTTATGGTATAAAGGTGCGTTCTCGAATTTTCAGTCTGTCCTGTGGCGGCGACTTATCTTAATGAACAGTCAGATTCAGAATGGTCGTTTGTCGACCATTCGCATCAGAGGTGGTGCTTGCTAAAGTAAAGTCATCAGACGAAGACGGCATTCGATGTATGCATGCTTCTTCCCTCTCTTCATGAATATTACTAATTTTACCAGTGAGCGTAGGATTTTTTGATGATATGTATGTACCTCTAGCATATCTACCTCAACCATCTGCCTTGTATGTCACGTGGCGCTCCATCCTTCGCAAGTTACTCACAGGTTACTTCAGTGACCCGAATGAACGAGCTCATTTCTGGCTACCAGACTCAGAAGCAACAACCCCACACGAGCTTTTGGAGTCTGCAACAGCAGACCGGATGTATATCGACCAAGGGGAAGTAGTACGGGTCCGTGTTGAGGCTGACGAATTTTATGACGACGAACCTGGTCCGCCAAAAGCATCAGAGGGCATTGCGGTGAAACGAGAGGCCCGACGCGCGCCATATAGCATCATCGTGAGCTTGCAGGCACGGTTCTATGCACTAGCTAATCATTCTTACTGCAGTGCTCCATTGCAGAACAGGGACTCGGGCCTGTGCCATGGTGGAAGAGTGCGCAACCTGATGGAGATGCTATGGACCAGGAATGATTAAATATATGATAATCCGCTGTCCGCCTGGTATGTGTATGACACCCTAGACGCGATCGGCGTGTCCTTCGAATTTCTGGTGTGGTGTTATCGTCAGAGTGTCCTGCATCAGAGTGAGACCTTTGATTTCCCAGCGGTAGGCAAAGGCACCGTCGTTGTTGTCTATTTCTTCCCAGTGGCTACTGTTACCTAAGGTTTACAGTTAGTCAACATGTTAACTTTGTCTGCTAAAGTCTATATTGTATCAGGAATCCACGAATGCGCGTGTATTGAACGACGTGTTAAAATTGGCGTTTTTCAATACAGAGTTGTGCCAACTGGAAGGTTAACTTGTCCAACAATTATGTTTGAACCGCCTTATTATGCCTCGCGTCCACTACCACCACGGCGACAAAAGTATAGGCTGTGTAGATCTCGAAGTGCCCAAGCTTTATTTCGTTATTTTGAAAGACTTCTGTCCTGTCAGTCGCAATCTTCACTAACCACATATGGCGGTTTCCAAGGTAAATGTAGTAGTGACTGATCCCGCCCTCCTTGCGTGGTCCCGCGTTAAGTGTGCTAATGATTTTCTTCGCCGACCCACATTCTGGGTCTTCTCCATGAAATGTAAATACTGCGCTGTACATGTGGTAAAACACTGGTCTTTGTAGACAGGACCTGACTTACAGATTTGGGGGGGTGAGTTATAAGAAGCGAACGAAAGGATGCAGCAGCAGGAAGATTCAGACCTTCTGTAGATGGCACATGACCCTGAGGACTCGCGCAGGGAATATACTATATAGATCAGCACGACTTTATACAATACAGCATGACGACAGCAAGTGAACAGCAGGCATGGGTATACGAAATTGAGTTTAATCGCTGACCGCGGCTAGATAGCTCTATAGAAGAAGCGTGTCAGTAAGAATTTTCAGAGCGTCAGTAGAAAAGAGCGAACAGCCGAAGAGAGAAAATGTGTGGAAAGTGACAGGCGAACGTCACAAGTTGCTTGCGCCAGTCGACAAGATACTCACCTCTCTATCTTCCAGAAATTCCCAATACGCCAACGCAACAGCGATCCAAAAGCTGGTATCAATGCCCAATACACGCTCCTCTGCTCTGTCAATCTCGAGAAGACCCGTCACCGAAGCCGCGGTGAGTACCGGTGTGCGATCATGAAAGGTCAAAAAGGACGTCGGGGTCGTCGGAATAATCTGGGACAACCGATGACCTGGACCAGGCGGTTGGGAATTCGGCCGGTTGAGTTGCGTGATCGTAAATGAGGCCGCGTGCGAAGGCCTACTGTTTTTAAACAGCGACAGCGCGCGTGTTATGAACGACGTCTGCTCGTCTGGCTGAGGTCCCGGGATGTGCGGTGTGGAGTGCGGTGCCAACAAGAATTGCGTTGCCTGAGGACGAGAGGCACGTTTCTGTACTGCAATGGGCGACGGGGATATTTCCTCCAACCGTGCCCTAATGCTTTGCGGTGTGGGCGGTGTGATCATGATGGAGGCTGGGGGAGGTGTTGGGGGATAAGAGTGCACTGTTGATGTGCTGTCTATGGACATCTTAGAGGTGCTGGGTGAGGATATCGCAGCAGGGGGCACGTTCGTACGACATGAGAAGGACAGGGCAGCATCTGTATGGTTAGGGGACGTGCGGGGAACAGGAAGGAGGGATATGGAGACGCCAGGGGGAAATGATGGTGCACGGATGCGAATGTACCACCC
This sequence comes from Suillus clintonianus, assembly GCF_016758775.1. NCBI lineage: Eukaryota > Fungi > Basidiomycota > Agaricomycetes > Boletales > Suillaceae > Suillus > Suillus clintonianus. The sequence continues at coordinate 183,586 of NW_024539278.1, read as the reverse complement.
ACGCTTGGGCTTGTGGATCGTCCAGCAGATTGTTGATGTTTGATTGTGCTTCGCAGAGAATATGAATTAGTGGAATGCATAGGACTTGAAGACGCACGACGACATGCTCAATAATCTCATCGTCCCCTAAAAATCTTTCCTTCATTCAGGTGAGCAGGTGAGGGAGGGAGTTGCAGGGCTTGTGAATCGCACCTTGTACCATATGACATTGTCGCGACCCTCCTCAAAGACGTTGATTCGCAGGTCAGAAATGACGTCGGAGCTGCGACAAACCAAGGTAAAGTGTAGTCGTGGCTAATTATTTGAACAACATTTACCTTTGCACTACATACCGAGCAAGGTTTGGATTGTGAATTTGGCTCTGCATAGCTCCGGCCTGTGTACACGAAAAGGTGTCTAGCGCTACGCTCAGTTCAGCGATAAAAAGACCCGACGCATCTGAAACGGTCTAATGTGGCTGTGCAAATTTAGTGACTTCAAGTTGTGACCCAGTCTTGAGGCTGCACGTTGAACTTTCGAGAGGTCGAGTCTTGGATGCCACCTGGGCCTGCGTTTGGATGGCTTTGCGTTCTCCACTCAGTTACGGACATTGCTGTTCGCGCAGCACAGATCAGAACCTCCCAGGTTCTCCCTGCCAGACCTGTGGTCACGGCATCCCCGGAGTTCTCTTTGCGCAAGAGCAAGGCAGAGGAGCATGATTTAATGTCACAGCTTGCAGGTAATGCTCAAGCTAATCATGATCATCCGATGCCGCGCATAAACCACGCGTTTTCTACCAACTCTCCAGTTCACAACACTTACCTGTCCCATCTCGAGGAACAGCAAGAGGAGCTGACACCACTGCCGCCTCAATTTGAAGACAATGTCGCGCCTGAGCAGTTTCCGACAGCTGCTTATACCCCTCTCTCCACCGAGCCTGCCTTGGAACCTCAACTATCCGATGATCCCCGTCTTGCGGTCTCTCATATCCCACTTGGAGCGGAGGGTTCCTTGAGGAACGCGTCTTCTTCCGAAGTCACGCTTGACTCTGCCCCTCCTTTTATACCCACGGGAATTGAAGGTCAACTATGCGAAGTAGCAAGCTCTGTTCCCTTCGATTTAGAAGTGTGTCTCTAGTCCTCTCGCTTCTGTTTGCGTCTTGCTCATTTCAATCGTGCTGTTATCCCTTAGCGTCAAGAACAAGCCCTGACTGCACCCATAGACCCCGCCCCGATACTTTCACGCAACCTCCAATCATCCAAGGTCCCTTCGTCCAAACTTGGCCGACTATTTCACTATGGCGGCTCGTCTATCTTTGTTGTCCTTTCCCTCACTGTTTGCTAACTCGTAATCACAGGTCTTGCAGCATCACTTTCGTACGGTGCAGCTTCCGAGCTCTTGCGTCGCTCTACCGCCTCCCATGCCGACAATACACAGCCAGTCATGATGACTGAAGCAAACATAGCCCGCCTGGTGTCTAAGCTCTCCCAGATGCGTGGTGCCGCACTGAAGGTCGGCCAGTTTATGAGCATCCAAGGTGCGCATCCGTCATCAATGTTTATTATTTTTCCGTTGCCGAACTAGGCGCTAGACATCCACCTCCTACCCCCAGAAGTCGACAAGATATTCCGCCGCGTTCAGGATAGCGCACACTACATGCCGGACTGGCAGATGCAACAAGTATTGTGCACATCTCTAGGCGAATCATGGGCCGAAAATTTTACATCGTTCGACCGTATACCATTCGCAGCTGCGAGTATTGGTCAGGTACACCATGCTGTCCTCGCTCCAAGCCGAAGTCTGTCTGGTGAAGACGGCCGACGCGTCGCTGTGAAGATCCAGTTCCCGAACATTGCCAACTCAATCGCGAGCGACCTTGGCTACGTCAAGATGCTTCTCACGGCTGGAAGCTTGCTTCCGCGGGGGCTGTTTCTAGACCGTACGATTCAAGTGTGTCCTCTGTCGCGCCCTCCTGCCGCGTTTTGAATGTCTGACTTTTGATTCTCGATCTTGCCTCATTTCCTGCTATCCGGACACTTCACTGCGTCATATCTCAATATCAAAGGTGATGAAAGACGAGCTTGCTGACGAATGCGACTACTCGCGCGAGGCAAGTTTCCTGGAACGGTACGGGAGACTAGATTGTCTTGGTGCAGACGCACGGTTCAAGGTCCCGTGGGTTTGGCCAGGTAGCACACAGCGCGTTCTTGTGATGGAGTATGTAGAAGGCGTGAGCATTGGAGATACTATAGTCGGAGATCTGCCACAGGAGGAGCGGAACGAGGTGCGCAGGTTGTTTACTTTCCCTATTGTTGATCTTAGAACATACATGTGCTGTAGATTGCATCGCGAATCATCGAGCTTTGCTTGCGAGAGCTCTTCCAGTTCAGGTTCATGCAGACAGACCCTAACTTCACGAATTTCCTGTGGGACTCAAGGACACAACAGGTATGTCTCTGAGGTTGGCGCATTGTAGTTTGCCCTTCCTCGCACTCAAGTTTCCTACTCCACGAGCGATCTTACTAAGTCACATTGCAGCTATCCCTAGTGGACTTTGGCGCAACGCGCGAGTACACAAAAGAATTCATGGACAGCTGGCTACGCCTCCTTCAAGCTGCTGCATCTGGAGACCGTACTGCATGCGCAGAATGGAGTCAGAACCTCGGATATCTCACTGGAGAGGAGGGTGAAGTACGTTCATCACCTCGCCGTCCCACACATGAATTCACGGAACACGTTCGCAGGTCATGCTTAATGCGCACATCGACTCCATGGTCCTCCTGGCTACCCCCTTCAAACTCACGACCACACAGCCTTTCGCATTTGGACCTGGGACACCATGGGCGGATATTACAGCTCAAATACGTGAACTTATACCTGTGATGCTCAAGCACAGGTTGACGCCCCCGCCGAAGGAAACGTATAGTCTGAATCGGTGAGTGATAGGATACATTTTCCTTTGAATAAGAGGGGGATTTTGTCGCCAACTTTTTTTTACTTATTCGTGCTCTGTTTACTCATTGTTTGTTCCGTAGGAAACTGAGCGGGGCGTTCTTGCTTGCTTCGAGGTTGCGTGCTGTAGTAGACACCAAGAAGCTTTGGGACCAAGTTACTGATTCGTACAAGTTTGGTTGACGATGAAAGTCTGCGCTGTGCTGTCCAATCCGTGTATCAAAAACTCGCTGCAATGTCAAGCTGGCATAGACGACTGCTCGTTTCTTTCACCGATGTCATTGTCAACTTATTACATAGTAGCATTGTAGTAGCATAGCTCTTTCGATGTTTAACTTACAGCATGCATGATGGTCTGCGACTTACGTATTCAAGATGCTGTGCGTCGAAACAGTCGCGGGTGCCTGGCACGTGCCATTTGATTACTTACCTTGAACAAGTCGACGTCAGAGTCCAGACAACACAAACATGTTGAGCACTAGGCTGATTCGAAGGCTCTTGAAACGTCTGTGCCAAATCTTGGCGGCACTCGTAGTTTCATCTGCCCAAAGATTGCGCATCCTCGTGACTTGCTTTCGACACTTGATGACCAAGATTCGCAGTTTCCCCAGGCACAATACTGACTCAACGTCCTTCCCTCCAGACAGCTGCACTGTCTTGACCAATGATTCCAGTGTACGATGTCCCCGGGCCAGCTTACCGTTGCCACTTCACAACCGGCAAATAACTTCAGCAAGTGCCGCAAGCGGCATGCCAGCGCCTTCATTCCCCTCGCCCCATCCATATATGCACCCTACTCCGCCTCAGGCGTCTACGCCTACACCAACTGGCAGCGCAAGCTCTTCCAGTGCTCCGGACACCATTCCCGAGTTTAAACCATTCGTTGCGAATGAGATTTCACGATACGAGAATCGTCCTCTTGTCACGGTGTACGTTGATGCAGTATTATACCTTCACGATGGATCAATCTTGAGCAGTTGGCCTCCAGAGACAAAGATCCCAAGCGCGATTCAATTCCAGCACTCATGAGGCAGTTCCCCAACGAGTGAGTGTACAGCTGGTGCGTGAATGTGGATGACAAACAATTCAGATCATGTCTGTGGTTGAGCGGTGATTGGCAGTCATGTGTACACCCGGAAGGCGTACTGTATTTGTACAACCACCGCCGAGTAAGCATTCGATCATGAAGGTCTTACATAATTTTCACACATTCTGCAGGGAGCATTCACGGAAACAAAGATTGATGGCATAAATATGGATGGCGAAAAGATGGATGGCCAAATGCTCAGGTTGATCGACAAATGCGTAGATGAGTTGTATGACCTAGCGCGAAGAGAATCATTGAATCTCGAAGCTGATGCCAACATCGAGCTCGTCGTGCAACTAGCGCAGACTGAAACCGAAGGCGGCCCACAAGTGGCTTGTCATTATTATTTCGTCGACCACGCAGCTCGAATTGTCTTTTGGTTGCACGATCGCCATCAAATTGAAGGGAAAGATGACATTTTTAGTGGGATCCGAGGCGTTGCCGATCCGAGTCACATTCGTGCGTTATGTAAAACTTATGATGACACCGCTGATATAGACGGGCCACTAGGATATGCTCTGGAGTCTGAGTACTGGTTTGTGATGCTCAATTGTACGAGTTTCACTTACTTCCTGCCGGACCTATTTTGATTCTATTGTGGTTCCAGATTCTATGACTATCATGACATGGACCGAACAGGACGCACTGTGAATACTACCCGATCCACCAGATAAATAGACCGCAGATCATCAAGGAACTGAGGGAGCTTGTCATGCATACAAGTGCAGGTACTGATCGCCCGAATTTCACCGTCGATTGTGTTTGAACGCGATTCAGAGGTCATCACTTCGGACATATCCTTGTCACCCTTTGATGCAGATGAACTTTCCCGAATTATGGAACTGATAAACCATCTGAAAGGTGTGGTGGTCCCCTTCGAATCACTTTCATCAGTAATAATCTAAAGTGTTATTACATATCTCCAGAGAATGATCTGGACAATGACCCACATTCCACTTGTGTTATTGGTAAGCCAAACTACACACACAGATCAATCAAAGATTTATCGTCTCGTCAACAGCGAGGTTCATGCATTACTTCTGTATATTCTTCATTTCGACATCTTAGCATGTGGCTCATTCATGATGAAGATAGAGCCAAGTTCTTCAACTTCTGCGGTCTACCTTGCGCTCGCCTTGAAGCCGACAAATCGGTGTACGGGGAGGATACTGACTTTCATCCACTGACCCGTAGTATATCTTTTGCTCTTAACGCCATGCTTTTTTGGGCACCGCAAGCACACTTAGAAGAACTTCAAAAAGTGTGGGTGGATGAATGCACTAACATGCCGAGGTGGAAAGACTTCAACAAAAACCTCATGATGGAATGGACTGGGATCACAATCTATGTATGTATCATGAAGTCAGCACCTTCCTTCATAACTTGATTATTTCCAGTCCACCGTCATGTTAGCAGTAGATGTAAGTTTCCTTGCAGTGCCGAATGTGAATATCAGCCAGTCACAGTCGATCGGGATCATTGCAACCTACCTCTCCATTATCTTCATCACCGGCTCCTTGATCGTCTCAGTCCTGCTGGTGCGACAAAACCAAAGATATGGTTTTGAATCAGCGGACAAAGCAGCAAGTTCTTACCCTAGCGTGCACCACTTCCATGCTAACTAATTCCATCAGGCAATTTTCTTGTCCAATATGACGGGGACGTTTTTCGGAGTGAGAGCCCTTGCCACGGTTCACAGTCTTCCCTACGCAATGCTTATGTGGGGGTAGGTGGACTGCTACTCCATAACGGGGCTAATAGTTACCTTATTCTTGACTAGGATGATATTCTTTGCAGTCGCCATTCTGTACAACGTGTTCAAGTCTACGACGGTGGCCATGCTGGCGTCGGTTGCCAGCGGGTGCGTGGTTGTTATCATGTTTATTTTTTGGTTCATCTGGGCAGCAAGAGAGATCCATCTTTCCGAGCGACTGGCTAAGTCTATTTTTCCCTCAGTACTAGCAAGAAATATATCATAGTGCTTCCGGATGTTTAAGTATACGATGGCAAGAGCTTTACGCACTGTATTTGTAGCATTGAACGTCTAAATCAGTATTCAACTCTGAGACCATACACTGTGTGTACTGAGCGCTGTTACGGAGATGATAAGGGAACGTTACAGGGAAGGTACTTAAAATACACCGTCCTTATTTCTCACCGAGCGAGTTTACCTGTAGAAAACCTTGCCATTGTACGGTATCTTGTGAATTTTCTACGTCATGCAACCATCAAGGCTTCATGGCAGTGGCGTGCACAAGTATACTGCTTAGGATTAGGATTCGCGGACTTTGTTTTGTTGGCGGAATAACATTGCCGACAACTGACAAGTCGAGAAGGGGTAGTGACTAACAAGGAGACCACTCCGTCCCCTGGTACTGTCACGATCCGCAAGTAGTAGACAGCTCCACCTCAGATGTCCTAGAAAAAAATTGCAGTAGTACGTTCCTGTTCTGAACTGTCAGATAAAAAAAAATGCATCATTTGCCGATCAAGGATTCGTACAACCAGTGAAAACAAATCACGGACGACCTCCAACAGAATCAGATAAAACAAATATATCCATGGATTGGGAAGACGAATTGGATGGCCAGCTGTGCTTGGCCAAGTTTTGAGAGCGTGGACTGACTGTCACACTTCTGGGTTTGCGTGGATTGGATACTGGTGGTTGCACGGTTGTGTGCAGTAGTTGGATATCATGGCATTCCTCGTCAAAGGTAGTCAGATGGTGTGACCTGAAACATGATCATTGATTAAACTAAACAGCGACCGACTTCTCGTAGCAACCAGTTACTGTTGTAGGCGATAAAAATTCACTGCTATCATCGTCGCCCAGCAAGTCCGCTCTGAGTATTCTGCTTAGGAAGAGACTTTATTCACCATCCGCAGAAGTGAATCTTAGCCACGTCGAAAGGATTGAGAGCTCTTGGTTACCTGGTAGACCTGATCATTGTTTAATCTTCAGCAGAATTAACCAGATAACTAAGATCACTATTATCAAAATTAAACGTTAGAGTCCCGAATAAAGTCAATTCAGCGTGCATAAATTCAAAACAGCGCTACTGCGAAATTGCATCCTTCACACCCATCAGGCTTCAACAAGGAACCTTCTTTGAGATTCCACAGGTTACATGCCAGATCTACAGAATAAATTAAGTAATTACACGGGAATGAAGCCGCGAAATGGAATACCTCGAAGTTTAGAAGTGGAGGATGATGTGGGAACCCTTTGACTCCACTCCGAGAACCACGAAGTCCCAGGTCAGGATAACGTTGTTGTTTGCATCAATTGTGACGCTCGCGTGTCCAGACGTAAGGTTTTTGGCCGCTCCATCGAAATCAAGTTTCACCTGGTCGTCGACCTTGAGAGGAATTATGGACGACACGAGGAGGATGTGTCCAATGATAGGGGCATCGATAAAAACATGAAACGCCAGACTGCGGGAGGACGTGTTGATGGTGATGTCGGCCTAGGGTGGAGGGTGTGGACACCGTTCAAAAGGGTGAACGAATACCACCAGCAACATGGACTGACCTCAACAAGGCTGATCCTGACTTTCTTGTTTATGATGCCCTTGTCAGCCTTAGTCACCATCTGGTGCGTGTAGAGGACTTGTCCGTCGTCGAGCTTCACACTTTCGACATGAGCTTTGAAGTGATCCAAGTGCTCTGCAAAAAATTAGGGTGGTGGTCCGTCTGCTGGCCAGCGTACTCACGACCAATAGCTAGGAAACCGCGGAATGAGCGTTGAGCTGAGGTACTCGAGAATATGATATTTACCTTGGAAGTCTTTGATTGCACGGTCTGAGGCAAAAGATATCTCGCCGGGGGCAATCATCTGCGAGGAGGGGAAGAAGGTCGACATATTGTATGGTGTGTGAGTGTGTGAATACTCGGGGTAGATAGTTGGAGAATGAAAACTGCAGTTTACAGTTCATGATGGGCAGACTTTATACCACGAGCACATCGTGGAGGCACATCTACAGCGGCGACATGTGAGGACTAAGCGATGAAGGCACCAGGCCACCGGACTTCATCTTCTTGCGCGATCGAACAACAAATGATGCGGTCTTTTCTCCGCGCGTCGGTCTAGCCCGACAGTAACGTTCAAATTAATTCATAATCAAGATATTAGTCGTTTGTTGAGTAAGAATTGTTCCAACTCACGGGTAACTTACTCACTGGCAGGTCCGAAAAGGAACGGAGCTGCCATTCTGCTATGACACTGTCGGCACGCAAATTCACCCGTCAAGATCTATCCGAGGACGTCGAAATTAAAGGTGCAGATGATGCGCCATCTGCAAATATTTGAAGGTACAAGGCACTCCCTTCCTTCAGTGTTGTAATGCCTCCATGCCCGCGCGGAGAAAAGACCGCATCATTTGTTGTTCGATCGCGCAAGAAGATGAAGTCCGGTGGCCTGGTGCCTTCATCGCTTAGTCCTCACATGTCGCCGCTGTAGATGTGCCTCCACGATGTGCTCGTGGTATAGGCTTCCAGGTGCAGTAAGAGGCAGGAAAAGCTTTGTTCGTGAAAGTACGGGAGTGAGCGCCTTGACTAAAGACATGATGGATTGTGGATTATGCAGGTTGACATCGAGCTCTGTTTTCAAGTTTTAGGTCGCTCCTCCAGGCCTGCTAGGGGATCAATGATGCTGCACTTTTGGATAATGGATGGCACATGATTTGTGTGGAACAACTCCTTGGAAGGCTAAAGCCGTATTTGATAATCACTGTCAGTGCAGTCGCAGATATTTCTCAAATAACGGACGGAGTTTCAAATTGACTGGGCACGAAACGTTTTCTTCCTCGAAGTCATGTCCTCATTTCCTATATATTGCTGTTTTGCGTCTCAGCGTCTATGTGTGTAGTGCTAGCCATAGCAAGAAAGCACTAGATTTCACGCACGATGGAGGTTGCCGCATGCATCGACGGGAGAATGATGTGGGGGCAGGGAAACAGAGACGAGACATGAAATCAGGTATACGGCATCATGTCCATTGAACTGGTGTACAGTTCGACGTGATAAAAGTAACGTGGTGGTCTGGAGTAAGCACGATTTTGACGCAGACTTACGACTTCGTGGAGGAGAAGGCAGAACAAGTACTCCGGAGTCGGTGCTCGCAGACGGGCTTACGACATGGTCAAGAATAGATCCTGCCAGTTGAGCGGGCCGAACCCTTCTAGTCCGTGTGAGATTGAATTATTAGTGTCCTCGTGGAGTCTGGACTGCAGTGCAGTGGGGAAGACAACCTGAAATGTACAAGTACTAGTGCTAATGATAACCTCCCTTGCAATGGCACGACTATAAAACAATAGACCAACTCGGTACCTTTAAACTTTGCTCTTTCTCTGACTTTGCAGTCAACCCTGTCGTATTCCAACACCATGAACCAAGAGCGCAGACCACACCCAAGTCTACGACGATTCATGATGTCGTATGCCCCCGACTGGTGAGTTTCTTAATCACTGAACTTTGGGCTTGAGCTCATGTAGTCCCTTTTTCCGAAGGATTATATCTGGTGCGCTTTGGTGAGGATTTGGAGCCGTGGAGGTTACAGACGTGAAAGGACTAAAGATCGGATTAACGAACAGGGCAATCTTCTGGGTCATCGACAACCACGTCTCTGGGTTCAAGAGGCACTTCTCGCTATCTGATGTCTCGTAAGTACTGGAGCCTCTATTCGGGCCCATCTTCATGTTGAGAAATTTTGTTAGGTTACGATACCCGTGGGTGTTACTTATCAGCTGGGTTCACATTGACCTGCAACGCTCACTACATACCTACCAGCTATGCTGTCAATCAACGTGTCGGGGTAAGCCATAGGAGCACGAACAAAACCCTTTTATTAACGACATGCCAGACGACAGCTCTCAGCTTCATCTCTGGTGGCATCCCGTTTGTGATTCAGTCCCTCGTCAATATTTTAACAGTCCGGTCATGGTGGGATTTCCATCACAGCACCCTGGGACGTATGTACATAATTCTAGTTGCTGCATTATGGCTGCTGATGACGATGCAGTGCTCCTCTCTCTGTCGATGACAAGGACTGTCACACATTTAGTCAAAGTCACGGTTGGTCGACCTCGGCCAGGTAATCTTGCAATTTCACGCACATAGCTCTACCCGACGTATCTTACAATGCCTAAAGATTTGATCTCGCGCTGTCAGCCTGCGATAGGCTCTGAAGACCCTCTTTGGGGGCTCTCTACTGTAGACATATGTACGCAGACGGTATCAGTGATACTCGAAGATGGATGGAAAAGCTTCCCCAGCGGTCATTCCAGCAGTATGCCGGCCACTATTTCTCCTTGTTATTTTTCTGATGTGTCTGTATATAGTGTCATTTGCAGGTCTTGGATTCCTCGCCTTTTACTTGGCCGGTAAATTACATCTATTTGACACCCGAGGACATGTCGTGAGTTTCTCTTGCCCTGCAGACAGCTCAACGTGTATCTGACCACCCATGGTTCAGAGTAAAGCGTGGATATCTATCAGTCCTCTTGCTGGTGCATTGTATGTGGCAACCACGCGCACTATGGATTACCGTCGTATGATCCTTGTTTTACCAAATCATATTAGATCGCTCACTTTGCCATTCAGACCACTGGCAGGACGTCATGACTGGATCTGCGCTTGGCATTCTCCTCGCATATTTCTCGTACAGGCAATATTACCCTGACCTAGCATCGGCAGATGCACATGAGCCGTATGCTACCCGGTTCAAAGATACCAAGAGTATTGAACTAGACGGAACCGACGGAACCACGGACTCGTTGCTGGATCATTACGAGGAAGACGGCGAAGTAATCAGCACGAGACGTAATCCAAGGACTGGAATTCGACGATAACTTTCGTTTTTGTTTCCTTTAACATGCAACGAGTCTATCTTTTGTACGAATTTCGAAATATCATGATCTTACGACACAACATGATGAATTTCAGTCAAGCTAGAGTGTGCTGTCAATGGTTTGTGTTTCTCTCGCCTTAGCGTTCGCCTTCACGTCATGGATAATGGTAAAGATCGAAGAAGGAAACATACAAGTACACCTAAGGCATTGATTCCCTTTTGGACATGTAGATAAGCCTGATGTGCGAAATTCGCAAAAATCAGTGTCGACACATGAATCTGGACTCGACTGTGGCAAGAACACTCACTTCCACGATACCGCAGGCAAGAATATCGGCATTGGGACAAGTGGCAGCTAGCTCTTGGACACGCTGAATTGCCTCGACATGTTGATTTGCATTAAACAAGGTGATGGCATGGTAGCCGTCATGAAGTAAGGAGCATGTGAGACAAAATTGATGTACCTTAATCAAGAGTAGAAGACGGGTTTTATTCAAATCTCTGTCCACGAACGTGAACGCCAGGTCAAATGCTTTCATGGCGTCTTGAAACTGTCGTTTTTCACAGAGGGCGATGCCCTTAGGGATACAGCAGCTCATCAAGGACGGCAGAATGGTAATGCTCTATATTACCATGCAAGTTAGAAAAGGTCATGCGGCCGATGAGACAGTATATGTCACCTTAAGTGCATCATGAAGTGCGCAATACCAGTCAGATTTTCTCGCCATTACAAACTAACGATTCGCATAAGAGTTAGTATAGTCGTTGCCATCAGTGTTGATCTCTTGTGTTATCAGCCTCTCAGCGGTATGCCAGTCCCCAGCCATGCATGCATGCACTGCGGGCTGACATGTGCATGGTGAGAGAGTGTTATAAAAATAAGGGAGGAAACATGCAAATTGAGAGTTAACGTTTGAGAAAGAAGACGAGCAGATGTGCAATGAACGGGAACTCACAGTTTTTGTGACTTGTGCTCACGAGGTGTCCTCTAGCAACACATCCTTGGGACGAAATGAGATGACGCACAGACGGAAATGAACAGGAACTTACCTCCAGAAAAGCATCATCGGGTACTGCCTACTTTGAGATTTTCTTATCTTTACCTCCGCTGAGGATGTGATTGCCATCCATGGAGAAGGTGACACAAAACACACTACCGGACAGTGAAGTGTTTGAATATGGTAATAGGTCGTCGATCCGAGAGTTACCATAGGCGATCATGACTGTCATCAGAAGAGGAGGCGACAAAGGTGCCTGTCGATCTCATGGCAATGTTACAGCATGGCCCTTCCAGGACTCACCGGCCTGCTTCCAGGTCAATGTATCCCACTCCCGTATGGTGTGATCTCGCATAGTGCTCGCTGAGAGAAGCCGTGTGTCCATGTCATTGAGCATCCACGCGAGTGAGCTGTTCCATGCTCCATTGAACACAGAATGAGCCTCGAAGTTGTCACGGTGATGCATTCCCTCTTGACTGGATTCCATATCTGTATATTTTCCAGTTGCGATGGCAAGATGTTCGAATTAATATTCACCAGTCGGGGAATGCCCAAATATATACATGATGCACGGCAATTAATTTGATTTCCTTGCACCTGCCATGTTTTTGCGTTCCAGAGCTCTGTCGTGGCATTCCAAAACGTGTTTTGTCCCCCGAGCCCGTCACGGCCATACGGCATCTATCAGGGAACACTGCGATTGTGAAGACCAAACTTGCATGACCTTCAAATGTTCGACTGGGTGTGGTGATTCGAACAATGTGCTCCGCTGATTCGGCCATGCAATTGGATGATGACGAAGTTCTTGGGCACAGTTGACGTGGACTTTTGGAGGTGCGTGTACGTACGGTACCGTGGCATTTGTGCTGCTTCTTATTTCGAGTATACGCCCATGGCGGCCCCAGGATACAAGGTTGTACAATTGGCCATCTCAAATCTACATATATATGTGGTTCACTTTCGACAATTTAACTCTGCATTGGTCAGAAAGGCTTCATGGTCGCCTCGAAGTGTTCCCAGGATATAGATAACGGTAATCAAATGGAAGCCTATCTGACTCGGAAATGCCCACCGTACCTGCGAGATTTCAAGGCGCTCGCCACACTAGTGGTTATAAACCTCCATCCATGCATCCTTCAGAGATAAAAAAGAAAATAAATCGCTTTCGAATCCTCATCATAGGAAGAGCCAATGCGGGAAAAACAACTATCCTAAAGAGGGTTTGCAACACCAATGAGAACCCCCAAATATTTAATAGCGCTGGGAAACAGGTGCGTATCGTGATGCTAATACAATACTGATAGTGATGACTGTCCTATCGACATCAGATCGATGCCGCTATTCTGAACGCATCTAGAGAGGTAACGTGTACTATCATCAGTTATCAACATGAACTGACGTGTTCTCAGCGCGGAGAGCACGATATCGAAAACGAAATGGTGTTTCAAAATAACTCGGGATTCATCTTTCACGATTCACGCGGGTTCGAAGCAGGCGGCGAATCTGAGTATGACAAGGTGAACACATTTATCGCGCGCCGCTTGAAGAAGACAGATATCAAGGATCGAATTCACGCTATATGGTAATTGGTCAACTTGGCGACATGCACTAGCTCACTTCTTTGACATAGGTACTGTATTCCAATGGATGAAGAAAGCAGATCTTTCACCGAAGCCGAACTCAGGTTTTTCTCCCGCTGTGACACCGGAAGCAGTAAGCTTTCACATCTGCCTGGTGATCGACTGATTCGCAACTTTGATCCTCAGTCCCAGTGATCGTGATATTCACGAAATTTGATGCCCTTTATGACGACGAATTCGTACGGCTAACAGAGGAAGGAAAATCGAGGACAGACGCCAATGCACTGGCCCCGAAGCGCGCCGAGGAGACGTTTGCAAACGGGACGCAATTGAAGTTCCTATACCACTCCAAGGACATCCGACGGCCGCCAAAATGTCACGTATGCCTCCCCGGTAAGCTGTGGATAGTCGAATTGCAATACATGATGACCATTGATCCGTTAGACATGGACAAGGACGACGCAGACTGTGGGCCACTCATCAAACAGACGGCTAGAACTCTGGACAGCGAAGTCCTTCAGCAATTGTTTGTCTCAACTCAACAAACGAACTTGGAGCTCTGCATGGAATATGCAGTAGAACGGTATTTGCTCATAATCTCATTTGCCTGCTGAAAATGTTATTAACTATTGTCCAGTACCCTCACAAGACTTGTTGGCTCTGAGCAAATCTCATCTGAGGAGGCGACAACGAAATTGTGTAACTGGTTTCCACATATTGCTGTAAGATTATAAAAATCTTTGAAAGTTGCTCTCATTTATGTTGGGCGTTTGCAGGCAGTATGTCTGTTGATCCTCGTTCGAGCTCGAGCCATGCTGATTCAAGCCATTGCCTATCGTTCGCAGGATGTGAGTGTTTTGATCCTCGTTCGATTGATCCTCGTCATTGCCCATCGTTCGCAGGATGTGAGTGTCTTGATCCTCGTTCGAGCTCGATCCATCCTGATCCAAGCCATTGCCTATCGTTCGCAGATGGTGAGTGTCTTGATCCTCGTTCGAGCTTGAGCCATGCTGATCCAAGTCATTGCCCACCGTTCGCAGGATGTGAGTGTTTTGATCCTCGTTCGATCTCGATCCATGTTGATCCAAGTCATTGCCCATCGTTCGCAGGTTGTGAGTGTCTTGATCCTCGTTCGATTGATCCTCGTCATTGCCCATCGTTCGCAGGATGTGAGTGTCCTCGTTCGAGCTCGATCCATCCTGATCCTCGTCATTGCCCACCGTTCGCAGGATGTGAGTGTCTTGATCCTCGTTCGAGCTTGAGCCATGCTGATCCAAGTCATTGCCCGCCGTTCGAAGGTTGTGAGTGTCTTGATCCTCGTTCGAGCTCGAGGCATGCTGATCCAAGTCATTGCCCCCCGTTCGCAGCTTGTGAGTGTCTTGATCCTCGTTCAAGCCCGATCCATGCTGATTCAAGTCATTGCCACCCGTTCGCAGGATGTGAGTGTCTTGATCCTCGTTAGAGCTCGAGCCATGCTGATCCAAGTCATTGCCCACCATTCGCAGTGGGTGAGTGTCTTGATCCTCGTTCGTGCTCGAGCCATGCTGATCCAAGTCATTGCCCGCCATTCGCAGTTTGTGAGTGTCTTGATCCTCGGTCGAGCTCGAGCCATGCTAATCCAAGCCATTGCCCATCGTTCGCAGGTTGTGAGTGTCTTGATCCTCGTTCGAGCTCGATCGATCCTGATCCAAGTCATTGCCTATCGTTCGCAGGATGTGAATGCCTTGATCCTCGTTCGAGCTCGAGCCATGCTGATCCTCGTCATTGCCCGCCGTTCGCAGGCTGTGAGTGTCTTGATCCTGATTCGATTGATCCTCGTCATTGCCCATCGTTCGCAGGATGTGAGTGTCTTGATCCTCGTTCGAGCTCGAGGCATGCCGATCCAAGTCATTGCCCCCCGTTCGCAGATTGTGAGTGTCTTGATCCTCGTTCGAGCTCGAGGCATGCTGATCCTCGTCATTGCCCGCCGTTCGCAGGCTGTGAGTGTCTTGATCCTCGTTCGAGCTCGAGCCATGTTGATTGACGTCATTGTCCATTCGTTGACAGAGAGTGAGCTCAGTGATCCTTTTTCGAGTTTGAGACATGCTGATCCAAGTCATTGGCCACTGTTCGCAGGATGTGAGTGTATTGATCCTCGTTCGAGCTCGAGCCATGCTGATCCAAGTCATTGCCCATCGTTCGCAGGCTGTGAGTGTCTTGATCCTCGTTCGAGCTCGAGGCATGCTGATCCAAGTCATTGCCCGCCGTTCGCAGGCTGTGAGTGTCTTGATCCTCATTCGAGCTCGAGCCATGCTGATTGACGTCATTGTCCATTCGTTGACAGAGAGTGAGCGCAGTGATCTTTTTTCGAGTTCGAGTCTTTGTAACTGAGATATTGTCCATCCGTTCACAGACAGTGAGTGGGGTGACGCTTTGTCGAGTTCGAGCCTTGCTGACTGAAGAAATTGCTGATCCATTGGCAGAATGTCAGTATATTCATCCTCCGCAGACCTTGAGCTATACTCATCAAAAATGTGCTGATCCATTGATAGCTTGTGAGTGTGTGCATCCTCTGTCAACCTACCACCATGCTCATTCAAGTGTTTTCAGGGTGTGAGTTCATTCTCTGTCGACCTTGAGTCATGCTGACCGAAAACATTGCTGATCCGTTCACAGATTGTGAGTGGGTGATTCGCCGTCAGGGTCTAGCCATGCTTATCACTGACATTGCGCATCCCTTCACAGACTGTGAGTGATTTATCCTCGAGTCTTGCCCACCAATGATATTCCTCATCCATTGCCAGGGTGTCAAAGTATCTATCCTCCGTCGTTCTCGAGCACCGCTTATCACTGACATCGCGCACCCCTTAACAGCGTGTGAGTATTTAATCCTCGAACCTTGCTCACGAACGATATCACCGATCCATCAATAGGACGTGAGTTTGTTTATCCTCCTTTGACCTTGGGCCATGCTGACCGAAGATCTTATTCATTGGCAGCTTGTGAGTGTATTCATCTTCAGCAGAGGGAGACGATTTTCAACTCTCCATCGTGATTTCACCAGCTTTCCACCGCCCAACGTAAGGAGATGGGGTCTAGGTTACTCACTGTGGTATGTCCAATAAGTCACAGACTACACACAGTTCGCATGTCGAAAATTTGCCAGACCTCTGGCTCATCACCATTGGAGACTATTGTTCAGTTTAGCTCTGGTGAATTTTCAGGCGATGTTGCAATGAACCTGCTTATCATTGATCATGTAGCTGCTGTCATCATTTTCGAACACTCTTTCTACATTTTCGACAAGCGGCGCTATCTTCGGGGCCAGCAGCAGTCTGTTCCCTACAGTTTTGACGCTCTCGAGCAGTACATGGCGTCTCCACATGCTGCTGCTGTCAGGGAAGCTGTGAGCACTGCCGCTCGTAAATATCAAGAGGCTGTGAGCGCTGTCAAAAACAAGCCATCTACCTGGAAGGCAAAGCTCCCTTTTGAACGCTCTCAGAGGAAGGCGCAACTTTCTGAGATGAAGGCGGAGTTGATGAAAACAGTTCTTGGAATCACTTTGGAGTATCGCCTGCGTATGTATCAACTCTGATGATTGTAACAATCCCGCTGATCCGTTTGTCTTCAGCGAGACCTTAATAGTGGGCAACGCATCACTACGTGGCTGATGTTTGGGGTGGAGCTGAATAATTCGGCGGTGAAAGCGAGTGTATTGAATGGTCTGTCGAGGTAGTTTTAGGAGGTTGAAATAGTTGTATGATCATGCAATCTGGTGCTTTTTCTGGTATGGCGCATACGTCTTTGGAGCATGTTGGTCTCCCTCAGTCGACACGGTGGCGAGACCTATGGGGCTTGATTATACCTCCCCAAGTATCCGTGGTCCGATTGCGAGTGCATGAAGGTAGGGTATGTTCTGCGTACCAGCTGTTCTCATCCGTCATTTTTTGTAAATTAAAAAACGCTGTTTATTGTCTCAGAGTAGTAGACACATGTAACGTCCTGACCATGTCAGTGACTATAGCTGGTGGCTGATGAATAGATCTTTGAAGAGACCTGACTGAGCGGGATATAGACTTCGAATTCGATGGACTTCAAGCAGCAGACGCACCTTGAAAATTTACAGCTTCGTTTTTGAGGGACAGTTTGCAGGTTACCAGGTCAAAGGTAGATGGCCTCTGAACCAAGCCCAAGAATCAGTCGACGTTATCTGAATAGGTGGTTCACCAATCGAAGGATCACGGATGTCTGGGCTGTACCCATCGGCTATCCTGTCGGGAGTGGGGATTTATATTGCGCGAGGGGAGACATGATCCCCATTCAATTGCGAACTACTTAGTAATCGAGGTTTGAAGAGGAACCTTCAGACCGCGAATGGAAGAAACAGATCATAATATTATGGCAGAGACTGGATTGACAAGGAGATTCCGTGGATTACTGTTGCGGACCCTTTTATCCAAAAACGTTGATTCTCCGGACTGGCTTCCCTGCCTAGTACCACTTCAGTGTGCACCCCAACCTCCACCAACAAGTTGATCTGTGATAACTTCGGTGCGAGTCAACGCAGAAATCCTACAGTTACTAGCGCAAATGATTGGTTCCTGGTACGTCGCCGGCAGAGCGTTCCACAAGTTGGACCTTGGCCCGAGTCTGATCTAAAGATGTTTTGGATTTGATCGACGGTACCGTGCGTAGCGGCGGCAATGGCTTGCATGGTCGCACAACTGACATATGCTTCCGATTATCAGATGCCCGCCTAGGTAGATTCTTGGCACAGCTAGGATTCCGCCGTCTAGCTCATCTGTGCGATGTCTTTAGCTGTTTTTGACATCTCAAAACACATCGCAGATGACGTTGAAATTACAGCTGATGCCAAGAAGCTTGAGGGCGGGACGACATGGTACGTCTCTGAAGTCATCAGGACACTTGTACCGCTCTGAACATCTTTTCTGCCCCTTTCAGATGCTATCATGGATGAGTATAACAGCCAGTGCTTCCCTGTGAAGTTCAATCGCGTCGTCAGGGTATTGGGCATCGCTTTGGTGCTCATGCATGCCTTTCGACCACCGTCATAGTCCATATTCTTGTTATAAGTAGCCCGACAGACTGGCAGCTTGCTACACGGTTCATCACCTCTTGGCCCGTTGAAAATGGATGGAATCATCCACCACCGATCTAGCATACTGCAGCATCCTTCGACTGTTCTGGGCTGGATCTTCCAGCCCGCAGCGTTGCACCGTCAGCCGCCGGTGTCACCGCTGTTTTCCCCCTTCCTTTACCCTTACTAGAACGGCTAGAACCCTGAGCGGGGTGCGCTTCACCGGGCCTCGAACGAGCACCGTAAGATTTCTTCTTCCCTCCTCGATTCTTACTCCCAGAAGGAGCAGCACGTTGCGTTTCAGAAGCCCTGTGTGCTTCTGCTTGAGTACGCGCCTCTTCCGCCGCCCACCACTTCATAAAGTCTGCCTCTACTTGAATGTCTCGCTCCTCTTCTTGTATCTCGACAAGCGATCGTTTGTCCTTCGACGCAGGTATGCCCTGCAAAAGCTGTAATCGCTGTATCTCGGTGAATGGAAGTGAGGATGATTCTGCAACGCTCGGTTGCACCACTGGCTGAACAGGCGGAAGGGTCCACGCAGCACCAGTATTCCTGGTAAATACGAATCAGAAAGACCTGGCCAATGGAGAACAATGCGTACGTACGAGACACGTCGAGGACCTGGTGAACTGGAGGTCGAAGACACCTGTCGAACGGGAGAAAAGACAGGGCCAAGCGAAGGTGTGTTCGGCTGAGGCTTCGAAGATGAAGGTACGGTTTGAGGAGCCGGCCGCTGAGGTGTTCTCGCATGCGTCGACTTTGCGGCAGTGGATGATTCGGGCAGCGAAGACTTCCCCAAGTCATGGTCAGACAACATTCGACGCGGTGTCGGTGACGCATCTGGCTTTAGCGACGAGCTCACGATCCTGCGTGGTGGCGTAGCCACCCGTTTCAAAGACTCTTGACTAGGTTTAGCCATAGCACCGTGGGTTGCTCTGTTTGCAACACCAGATATCCTGGTGGTCTCAGCCTCTGCCATAATGGCCTTGAGATCGGTCCTTCATAGAGGTCTCAGCACAATGCATAATGAGAAAGGAAGCAAAAATTTCACATACCTAGGCGTGGAGATGGGTCGTTTCCATACTGGTACTGGCCCAGACGGTTCAGCAACCGTAGGGACCGGATGATCAGGAGCGATATCCAAATAAGGTACCCCATCCATCGTAAAAAGATCGTCTCCTAACGGCCCAGTATCAACAGCCTTGGGCAAATCTGCCGCCGGACGCACAGACGGACTAGAAATCGGGTGAGTCCTCATCGGGCTCGAAGGCAACAACTTCGAAGAATCCCTGTGAACCTGCGACCTTTCTACGGGTGCAAACACAACTGGAATATCCTGTTGAGCAAGCCATTCAGCGTGCTTCCGCAGCGCTTTGTTCGCCAGTAAGTTAGAACGAGAGACCGGGGACTTTGTCATCTGCGCACTGCAGATGTACTCAGAAAGCTGTCGTACGACGGACAGCTCAAGGTCCTCGAGCATGCGACCTTCTAGCATCATCTCCAAATTTGCCGTGATGTAACTCTGCAGGCGCTCAACGAGATGGGTCGCGTTGATGTGCGTTGCATCAGTGAGAAGATAGCACACATTGTAGACGTCGAGGTGCTTCAAAATGACTTGTGAACAGAGAAGCATCAGGCGATCGAGTAAAAGTTCGTTCTAGTTGGCATTGCACGATGAATATGCGCCTAATCATAATGCATGGGAACTTACCGCTGCGGAAAGAACAGAAAACATGAAGGATAGCACGTCATCTACCCCTTGCACAAAGTCTTTGATGCAGTAAGAAGGCCAAAACTGAGAAAATAAGACACGAGAACGCACCGAGAGATTCGAACAAGTTCTCGTCTCCATAACACATCCATCGAACGACATATTGTATGACCTGCCACTCCAAATGCTCGAGATCAATGTCGATAATGCCCGACTTGTCACGACGCTTAGATGTCCACGCGCTATCTCCAAAGAAGCTGGCGAAAAATTGACTGCGGGCTTGTAGTACCGCTGAATGACTCCAAACGATGACCTGGTCGGCGAGGTGAAGCGCGACGTCGGGCGCAAGAGAATCTTCGTTTATATTCTTTCGTAAAGGCCCAGTTAATTGGGTACTTTCGTAGAGTAGGCGGAAGTTTTCTGCTTGTGAAGGTGTGGGCACGCGCTTTCCTGGCGATTCAAGTGCTTTCGAAAGAAGTTGAAGATCCAATATACGTGCAAGTGCTTGGAGCTCCGCCTTGATTGCTACAGGCTTCACAGCATATATTTGAAATTGAGTCACAAAGGGGGTTCCGATGCGTAAATCCCAGATGGCGAGAAGCTGGTCAGAGTACAAGTATCGGAGGAGAAGTAGGACCGTGAGCGGATGACATCCAATGATTTGAATGCAGACCCTGTCTTCTGACACAAGATTGACCTTGATCCCTGAAGATTTATCATGCAACGGACGTCCGCTATGCAAAATGCCGCCCAAGACTGGACATCTCACGGCGAGAATGAGGCGATGAGCCGGAAGGTACAGTGGACCAGGAGTGACAACGACCATGTCCGCGTTATAGGATAAGGCAATATCTGGCTCATTCTTGCGTTGGTCCAGAACGTGAAGCAACTTCGAGAGATCTCCGATATCATCCAAGATCGACGCGTCCTCGACATCTTCATCAGCATCCAAGAGAGGAGTTGTCGCGTTTGGCATAGCAGGCAATGTCCCAGCACAAGATGAAAGACCTAGATATGGCTGGATCTCAGCAATGTCTAACGAAAACGAACGCGCAGTGACGTGAATGGGCAGTGGTTTAAAATCAACGCGCAGAGCGCCAAACGCCCCTGTGCTATTTGCGCAGACAGCAACAGCACGCTGTATGTACGGTATGCGCTGGAATTTGAATGCTTTGGCACTGGAGCCCTGGCCTCCTTTGGCACTCCGAGAGCGGACATAAACATGTCCAGACTGAGTACAAACTATGATAGTTCCATCGGCCCCAATGTCGACATCCTATAACATGTCAGACAGCACGATAATTAAGTCTGAGCCCACCCACCTGCACAGCACTGAATTGACGTCTCAGCGCCCATATGCGTTGGGGCTTGAAAGTAGGGGAACTTTTCGCGGAATCACCTTCCCCAATAGGTTGTGAAGTAAACGTGAATACTTCCCCATTCGACGAGAGGGCGGCGATGGTATCATCACAGCTCGTGAGCTTTGTGATGATCTGACCCTTGATCGCTTGCGGGGGTCGGTAGACAGAGATCTCTGAGGGGAATCTCTGGGTGGGGAAACTAGGCATCGAAAGTCAAAAAGAAAGTAAAATTGAGCTCAGGAAAAGTCCAACCTGATCTTGGAAACCCCTCCCGACCAAACACACATGACCTCGCCCGTGACAAGTAGGCACGCCATGAGGGTTTCCTGAATCCCGAGTCACTTTCATTCTAGAACCATGAGAAAGGAATCCCAACGAACCGTCATCACTATTGCACTAACAGGCTTTACTATACTGGAGACTTTACGAGGGAGTACTTGAACGGGCACCAATGCCTTGTCGTACCCTAATAAATTTCGCCGTGAGCGCATATTAACGGCCCAGGAGACTAATATCTTACCAAGTTGCCCGCCGTTCGTGCCCCACGTCCATACTTCCGTACCCGTCCAACAACCAGAAGCGGTCTTGCACGCTGCAACACCTTTTACAAACTCTCTCCTTAAGGAGCCGACTTTCCGTGGCGTAGCCTGGATATGCTCGTCTTGCTTGGTGGATGAGACCTCAATGGCGTATCCGAGCTGATAAAAGCGATTGAGTCCCCATGTGAGAACCTCTCCAGTCAAAGTGAGCGCGAGGGTGTGGTCTTGGCCAAGCGCAACGGACTCAATGGTGTGCTGGATGTCAGGAAGGGGCATGAGGCCGTACTGTGTATGTTGACTTGGACCCAAACTGCAGTAAATCAGCAACTCGACATACCATCAAGCATATATCAACGCCTACCGTCCTCCACCGCCAAAGCCGCACACACGAATGTTATCCCGAGGCTCGGATGTGAGTATGACTACAGTATAGTGAGCTCAGCACGTATACACTCGCAGACATGAAAAACGCGCCTGTATGAAGCTTGGACATCGACACTTGCCGGATATGAATCGGGGCGAAGCGGTCATCGAGGGTCCTGTTGTGCTGACGTGCTACATCGTCCTTACGGGGAATGACAACCTGGTCCGGATATGCCCTATCATTGCCATCGCCAAGACCCAATGCTGCGTTTCTGATGTCGAAGGCCCTTTGAGACATGATCACTCAATTCCAGCGGCATGTCGACTTACCTGTTCGTGCCCCAGGTAAACAGTTCGGCGAGAGTCCCTTCTTCCACGGAAGGTTTTGCAGATCTCACGGTTGAGTTGTAGAGGTCGTGAGCAGTATATCCTTCGAAGTCCTTGATGGACGTATCAATATCTGGGCGCTTCAAAAGGAGGATCCTTAAACTCGGTAAGACAAGACTGCACCGGTTACACATGAGACAATAGAGACGTACGCAGCGGAGACGTTTCCCGCATAGAGCGCTCTATGTAACGGTGTCCAGTGGCTCTCCTTGTCCAGTACATTCACGTTGATAGCTGGGTGGGCGAGGAGCATGCGAATGTACTCCAGGCTTGATGGCTCGGTAGAGGCGCATGCCAGATGGAGGACGGACCGGCCAAGGGCATCGAGAGCATTTATTTCGAGGGCTATGCCTGAGCTCAGTACCCCCGCACGCTTCCATGATTTTCCGCTGCTCGTGCTGACGGAGGTAGAAGGTTGCCCAGGACCGCCATTGAGCAGGCGGTGGAAGGATTGCTGCTTGCGTAGTGCAAAGTAGACATGGAGCAAGGTCATGCGCTGGGTGTGTCAGACTGAACGATCGCTGGGGGAGATAAAATGTCTCCTCCTCGAGATCGTGTCGTCTGTGTTGCTTGTCGGTGCCGATAAGGCGGCACAGACGGTGACTCTGGATCACTGGTTGGCTGTTCGGATATCTAAATGATGGTCCTGTTACAGATATTGAAGAATAAATTAGAGCTGTGGGGGAAGAGATATTAGTACAAGGTGGATAGTAATAGAGGATAATCAAGCACCGACTGATATTGTACAGAGTGAACGAGTCCCGCCGGATAACAAATTCGGACCCACGTTCGGTGAGCAGGGCTGCAGGGCCGTGCGGTAGCCGCATAGGTCGACTCACTCCGAGCGGGCCGATGCGCCGATCTTGGCTTAGTTCAGATGAGTTCAACTTGAGTTGATTTGATAATCCACTTTCAATCAAACGTGCTCCAAGTTCCGAACCAACTTCAAGTTCTTGGATCTGAACCAACGTGCACTCACGACAGCGATAAAGTCATAATATCTATATCAGCCCTCGCCGCTGACCCACCCTCCGCCTACAATCAACGTTCCAAATTACACTAACCTCCAACGTGCGCGCGGCAGTGCCGAGCTAGTTCAACTACAGGAAATCTTCCAAGGGCATCATGATGTTTGTTCAAAGTATAGCGAGTAATCCAGTGACTTTGATCCAATTATATAGAACTGGTTCGACTGAATGGCAGAAGGCACCTGGAATGTGCAATCAGGACCAGCTTGCAAAAGCTTGATATTCACCCGGGTAACTCAGATGCCTCCAACAGGCGACGACGACGGACCCTATGTGGGTATCTAGTGGCTATGCATGTGTCTATCAAGTATCGCCTATCCACAATAAATCCCACCCGGGCACCCAGCGGACGTCCCGTATGTTGCACCAGAAACTCCTACAATCGTGAAAACAGCATCTATGATACCACCAACACCTTCTCCTGCGATAAAACCCGCCGCAATAGGATAACAATATATCTGGTAGCTGTCAAAGTACCTGCACGAGTGTCAGACAAAAACCTTGGTTAATATCTTATAAAACGTACTTTCTTCTCCAAAAGATCGCCAGAGTCGACCCCAAAACCATCGCCAGAGGGTACGAGGCCACATCTGAAGACAAAAGTGAGTTAAGACGATCATTGCTGTCACACACAGATCACTCACTCAGCATCATCCCGATTGCAAGAGCATTGAAGTTGCTTCGTGTGCTTGTCAGACGCAATCAGTAAAACACGACCACGACCACTCACGGTATGAAGTCGTGATATCTTGGAGGAACCACCGTATACTTTGCCACGACAGACATGATGGCCGTCAATCCAAGTGCAATGGCCGTATACCCTGAAGACGGTGGGATGGGCAACGTAGTTGAGGACACAGCAACAGCCACTGCGCGCCATGACTGCACCTCAGGCGTGGAGAATGCGCACGTCGTGTGAGTCAAGTCATTAATACAGGGGTAAGCGGTCGAAAACACGACGTAGAGACTAGCTGATACAACAATTGATACCACGGATCCGAGGAGTTGAGCAACGAATACAGCCCTGGGAGACGATCGGAGAAGGTGCGTGGTCTTCAGGTCCTGGACCATATGTCCGGCTAATTGCAGTATCAACAGATATTCTGTGTCTTAATAAGAAAATTGTGAGACCTTGTTCTGAAGCACCTGTTTGATTCACGGTGTTTTATCAGCTTGTCATGCCTTAAACGATTCATTGTACTTGCCTAGCGTCAACATTCCAGTAAGCAAGTTCAGGAGCTGGCCTCGTTTGATGGGATAATTCTGACCCGACGCCAGACCTCCAAATATCAGTTGTGAAGCATTACCTGTCAGCATCCAGTCCGTCAGCGCCCGTAAACAATGGACTGCTTGGTAAATTCACCAGCTGAGGTGACAATATTCATGCTCGTCCGACCCTCGCTTTCGCAGCCCATGAGGCTGAATAAGAAAGCGAAGATGATCGCTGCAAGATACAAAGTAAATGTCAGCTTCAGCGTATAATGCAATGCAGACGCACCAAGGAGAGTGACGCCGACGTTCTGTCCGAACTGCACATTCATGACGATGCACGTAACGATCACACTGATGACAAGTAGAGAACTCCAGGCCCAGAGGGGGACACGTTCGTGCTCGGGAACAGGATCCACAACATTATCGTCCTCCACGGTAGTCTGTGAGAACCACTGCAAAAGCGGTCCAAGTGCAGAGCGCATTCCAAGGTAAAATGACTTCCAATTACAGCCCACTTCAGCCAAACTTGCGCAGACAAGTATCAGTGTGCCTGGCCAGAGCATCCAGTATCTAGGAGAGGGATGATGGATGGGATCTGCAAGATTCCTACGTACAGTCAGATTATCTTATAGTGAGAACGAAGACAACTCACATGCTCATATAACTCATGTATCCAGGTATCGCTGGGTCGGCAACAACCCCGACAGCCTGTAATGGGTGGTTAGTGGTCACTATGTCCTACTGTGTCACATATAATTTCATGCACGGACCAGTCCTTGTGCGACAATTACAGGACCTATGATGGCCCAAGCAAGAAAACTCTATATGGCGTCACACATCAGCGGTGCGCGCGGGTATAGCCACAGAACATACTCCACCGAGAATGCTATACGATGCATTGGCACCTGTGACCATCCCTACGCCAACGAAAGCGGGTGTCCACTCCCAAATCCATCCCTGTTGACTGATAATCAGGCAACGTTCATAGAATCGACGACGTTCTCACCCAGCTTTCAGCAGCGATCGCTGAAGTTAACCCGATTCTATTCATAGCGTAGAAAATGTGCCAGTCCCAGAGTAGTCCCGGAGCATACTCGCTGATTATCCGCAAAAGAGTGGCACCGATGAAGGCATAGATCAGCGCCCTGGTTTTCCTCCCCGCGATTGCCTCTGCACCCTTGCCGACATGCAAAGATTGGATCGTTTGGGCAGCAGCCACGCCGAGGGGAAATACGAGCTTCAACTTCAGGATGTAGAATTTCCTCAGCGGTTGAGTGAAGCTCAAACCAAAGAAGGCGCAACAAATGGTGAAAGTGAATAGTCTGCCAATGTCGTCCTTTGGTTGAGCGCTCAAGAGTCCAAGCTGGTACGCGGCGGGGAAACCTGAGACGAAAATCAATCCAATGCTTCCGGCTGACGTAGCGGCCGATTGACAGATATTGTTTTCTTTCGGCCCAAAATAGCCCCCGCCGAGGAAAGTGGGTGCACTTCTTGAGAGTGGTTTCAAAATTGCGAAGCCCAAGATTGCGCCGAAGAGCGATGAGCTAATCGCTAATCCGGTCTACCGTGCAAGTGTGAATGCGTGAACAATGGACCCGAAGTGACTGACTTTAAGACCGATGTAAATGTTGCTAGCAGAGATGACACCTCCCAAAATGCAGCCAACTAGTACAGCCCGAACAGTCAGTTGCTGGTCCTCTATATGATCATCAGGAGACTCCGGAAATGGATCGTCTGTGTTGATAAATTGGAAACTTGAAGGTGAGTCCAACTTCTCTTCGTAGTCACGAAGGGTTATGGCAGTCTTCTCCGTGTCTGAGGGACTCTCCTTGCTCTGAGGAGCGACGATTTCCAACATTTCACGAAGCAATGTTATTGCACATAGAAGCAGGATATATAATCCATTGACGAAACTTCAAAGGCCGCTCCACCCATACTAGGAGATTGGCACGAGGGCAGGATGGGCAGTGATGAGATTTTTTTGGTAAGCAAAATATAATTGGGATGGACACGTCAGGTCACAGGGGTTACGCGAGATTCATTCACTAACATGTCTCCAGCAGAACGATCGTGAGAAGTTAAGGTCTGCTCCAATTCCAATTTAACGGTGGCATCTGTGAGGGGTTCCCTTCGGTATCTGGCATATGCCAGTTGGAATCAGTTGACCGCTGGCGGAGCCTCAGCTGAAGTGAGCTGCATCAGAGATCAAAATTCAGATTATTGACGGCTCACCTATAGCCAAGCACCCCCGCACATGCCTGCAGCAGGCCTAGCTAGTAAGTGATGCGGCGGCGGCGGCGCGGAACAACTATTACTACATTTAGTAATAAGTATGCCACTGGTCAGTCTCCGCGACCAGCCGCGACCTTACTCCGACGACCAGGTCAGTCGCCAAGGACTCAAGACAAACGACTAGTGACACTATGTACTGACTACAAACCAATCCATCCACAGAGTCAATTGCCACAACTGGCACTACCTGAGGATGAATTATTTGCGTTGGTTGGCCCAGGTCCCAGGAGAAACGAGACGAATAGAATATATCTTGAAATTATCTTCTCACTAGTCGGGAAGCCAATGTTCATGCCCTCAATCCGATTCATGCATTTTCTAGCAATACTTTCGGGCAATCGTGCACCCTGTCTCCTATTCCATAACACCATGGGATTTCTCTGTCTCAGTAGACTTTGACTTCTAAATTCATCAAGGAATATCGACCGCACAAACCGATGATAACACGATCTCTGGGATACACATCGAACCCGTTTCTATATCTGTGAGGTCCGTGGCTCATACATATAGGCACTGGCATACAGATTATGTACGAGCGGAGTGGTGATTTCGGTGAGTGGTAGAGCTTATGTACCTTTGTGCGACAACTAACTGTTTGCTGGTGGTAGGCTTGTGCTCGATTAATATACCACGGTCCACGGACAAGTTGTGGAGCAACACAATTACTTCTCAAGGACCTCGTCTAGGATCCAGACTGCTACGCTGGCGAGACGTGGCACCGTAGCAGTCCTGGTTAATCTGCAGGTCCTCTCAAAATTCCCGCGCTAGGTGCCAGCAGCTTAACGCATCCTCATTCGTTCGGCTTCAAGTTATACACCATACCAAAGACGACCGATACGCACGAGTTGGTTCATCGAGAACAGTGCGTGATTTTGCCCAATCACTCAAGCTCGTGGGTGAGCCGGTGATGGGGAATTGCTGTCATCCCATATCATTGACGCTACCTACCGGAACGAGATTTTCAAGTTGCCCACAGTTCTCACCAACATTACTGTGACACGAATCAATCTTGCCCATATTCTTCCACCAAGGTCTCAGGTGTGTCACTGACCTTCCCATTTTTTTCTGTCTTTTTTTCTTTTGCATCAGATTGAGTCCTTTGGGGTCGTAGACCCTGTGTTGGACATGTTTCGTCATTTGCATCGTTTTTTCCTCCGTCCTTCCCATATTTCATGCTTGCCGGTGCGGGCCGTGCTCTATCGCCCAAGATGTAGCTGGATAGCCGCGAATTTTTTGAATCCTTGGTGCTATGAGAGCAGGCTGTAGACATGGTGTTCTTCTGGTAGGACAAGATTGTAAACCGCTTCACATTTCTTCCAGAACATAAATCAAGGCAGTCTGCGCAACGTCCTTTGTTGCGGGAAGTTCCGACGCCTCTTTTCCTCCCCGTCGTCTTTGCCCTCTATGCATGGTAGTGGTTTAGGGCGTGTCAACCTCGTGCTTTACCTTCGCCTGTTACAAGACACTTGTTACATTCTAGGCTGCGTACTAGTTGTAATTCATATCTCTTCTGTACCCTTTAACCGGGTACCTGAATGGCTAATATGTAATGAGTTGGTGGTAACGTTGACCAATCACGAGGACCATGTTACAACGTCACTGCCAGTATAGTGCCAGAGAGGCCCATGAGGATTGCAACTCATGCCCATTGTCGAGAACTCTGATAAGTGGTATTCTATAAATCATGATCTCCCGGCCGTTGGACCGTGCGGGGAGTGCCGAATTGCTGAATCAGATGTTGATTTGTGTTTACCGTGTCTTGGTGAGTGCAATCGAAAGGGAGAATTGAGAAAGAGTCGGACAAGAACTTGGTTGGCGGCAAATTGGCAGGAGACCAAAAACATCGGGAGCGTCGATGAACAGCGATGCAACGGAGGCTGCACTCGGTCTCCTCAGCCTCTCTCCACTGAACAACACAATCCCTCAAATCAGAAAACCAAAACCAATACCAACACCAAGACCACCGCCAACGACAACACCAATACAACCTGCGCCATCAGCTAGCCCCCCTCCTCCAGACGCAGACGCTATCAGCTGCATATGTGGTTTTCTCTTCGACGATGGCTTCAGCATTGCTTGCGACGTCTGCTCTCGTTGGTGCCATGCAGCATGCTTCGATATTGTGGAGGGCGAGGTCCCAGAAGAGTGGCGTTGTTGGGACTGCGATCCCCGTCCTGTTAACCGCGACCGCGCAGTCCGCCTCCAGAAACAACGTGTCGCCGAGGCACAAGCCAGAGAGAGGGAAAGAGACAAGGAAAAAGATAGAGACAAGGGCAGAAAACGAGACAGAGCAGGTTCGCCCGTTCAGCGACGACGAGCCAGCGCTGCTGCCATTGAGGGCTCTGGAAATGCAAAGAAGAAACGTAGAGCATCTATCATCTCCCCGTCGACGCCGCACCCGCCGCCGACGCCAACACAGCATGGGGAAGACGAGCCGGTCGACATCGACGAACCGTGGTCTTTGTCCTACGTCCCTATCACTAAAGACATCGTTACAGCAGAAGCCCATGCCAGACTCCGCAGACAAGCCCAGGCATGGCGTGGCGTCACCGCCCTCTCGCCACCCATACATCCCAACCACACACAGATCCACTCAGTCCCGCCTACACCCTCTCCAAGTCAGCTACATACCAACCCCCTCGTTCGCCCGCCCACCTACAGCCTCCACACAACTGCGCCTGTTCCTTCGTCCAGCTACATCGCCCCGTTTACCTGCGCTATCACCCCAAGCGCCTCTTACCTCGCTGACCCGCTCAATGCGTACGCCCACCTTGGCATGCCAAAGCCATTCGTGCACCTCATGGGCCCACCACTGGACGTTGCCCTCGATGCGAGGGTCGTCGGCAACGAGGGGCGCTTTGCCCGGAATGGATGTCGTCCAAATGCAGTGCTGAGGCCCTTTTTGTGCCCAAAGGCCAAGGATGAGTCCAAGCAAGAGGGAATGGAAAGTGGGAAGAAGGAGAGGGGAGAAAGTGAGAAGAAGGAGAAGAAGGACGAGACAGACTCAAGTCCAGAAACCCTAACATTTGGCGTATTCGCACTGCGTGACCTCAAAGCCAACGAGGAGGTTGTTCTCGGCTGGGAATGGGATGATGGGAACGCGGTGCACAGTCTCCCTGCGCTCATAGAGAGCCCACATATATTCTCGTGCGTCTTTTTTCACTCCTGTTCTCTTTGTTTAACCTCCAATTTTTTGTTTCGTTTTTACTTGATCCTGGATCGATTACCGTTCCGTGCGTTCACCATTTCCACCCTCTTCCCACCCACTCACTCCCTACTATCTTCCCTCGTCCCACATCCTTTACTGACTCCCTCGCATGAACAGGACGTACCACCTAACACATCTCCGCGCACAAATGACCTCCATCCTCCATGCCCTCAGCTCCACATTCACGACATGCGCATGCGGTGCCCGCGCAAGGGACTGCGTACTGAACGTCATGGCGCAGTATGTTGACGGGGAGCTCGATGCAGCCAGCGTCGCGTGTGCGTCAGGGCAGGCTATGAATGGTACAGGCGCCGGGCTGAATGGTTTAGGCGCTGGAGCGATGAACGGTGTTGGTGCTGGGACCACAAATGGTACAAACACCGGGATGGTGAATGGGAATGGGATGAGACAGGCAGGAGAGGCAGACGCAGGCGATGGGTCGAGCTCAGATAAGGAGAATTGGGGACATGAGTATGGGCGGACTGGGGTAGGCCTCGGGATCCAGATGAATGCGAACGCAACTGGTGCCAACGGGATCAGCGGTGCCAATATCAACGCAAACGGCGCCAATACCAACGCAAACGGTTTGAACGGGAACACACCACCGTCATCCGCATTCACCCGGAAAATCGACCTCGGTCCGCTAATCGGTGCCAAGCGTGGGTTCAGGACGCGGGAGAAGGTGCCGTTTGGTGGGGGCGTTGGTGGTGTGGAGATGGTTCCGTCGGGATCGGGTGGGAGTTTTGACGCTGGATCGACTGGGGGATTTGGTGCTGAGTTGAGTGGGGGATTTGGTGCTGGGTCGAGTGGCAGGTTATCAAGTGCAGGACTTGACGTATGGCCCTCAAGTTTCAATACTTCTGCGGGACCATCGAACTTAGGACCCAATGGAGGATTGTCGAATTGGCGCCCTACGATTTCCACCTCTAGTGCGGGACCGTCACGAACTTCCCATTCTACGAAGACCCGTGATAGGAAAGGCAAGGGGCGCGCGAAGGAGGAAATAGATGTGGACGTGGATGTGGATGTGGAAGGCGATGGTGAGTGATGTCTCCTGTCCTTTGGCATTTAGTGTTTTCGCCATGCGGCGCGTAGTTTTCTTTTTGTCAGCGCATGCCCATCCACCATATGCCTTCGTTCGCTTCACCCCCCTTAAGACTTACTCACGTCCAGTGTTTTATTTCTATGCACAGGCCCTAATCCCGACTCGGTGGAGGTCGACGAGGAGAAGATTCCGCCGAGGATGCGTAAGAGGTGGATGCATGCTGTGTCTGTGTCGCATGAGCGTGATGAGCGTGCGTCTTCGCGGAATGGGAGAAACGTTGTTTCACTCAACGGTCAGAGCCTATCGGGCTCGCATGGACAGCATGGACAAAGCCTATTGGGAGCGCATGGACACAGTTCACCAGTATCGAGTGGACATAGTCCACCCGCCCCGGTGTCTACGACAGACTGGAGAAGCCCAGCATCGTTATCAGGGGACAGTCCAGCACCAACATCTGGAGACAGCCCTTCGCCGCCATCCCCCGAGAGCACGGTGGATGGAATGGATATCGATGTGAACGATACGTCTTCTGGTGAGTTTTGTTTCTGCTTTCCATAATGTTCTTGCGTTTGCTTTGCTTTTTCTTTGTGCTGCATGTCATCTGACCCTCTCTCCCTCCTTAGACATCCGTCAAATGCCACCACCACCAATGCCGGCAGCTCTCGACCCCACTACCATTTCGTCCGTCGCATTCGCATCCGTTTCGCCCTCAGCGACATTCTCAAAACTATCTCTTCTATCACCCGTCCTGCCTGATATGCGCTCGGGGTCACCGTCCCTCTTTGGAATGCCTCTGACAAACTCGTCTAGGCGTCATGTACCAATATCATCCCCTCCGCCATACCATTCATCCAGCAGCAAGAGTCCTTCAGACGTATCAAGCGCGCAAGTCATAGTCCATCCACAACCGTCCCCGAATCCATTTACGCCCAGCGCTTCCTCGCCCTATCGCGTGCGGTTTACATCCCCGGAGGTTTTGCAGGTGCATCCGTCCTTGATGACCCCGCCGCTGAAACCGGGGAGGGAGTCGACGCCTCCTATTCATTCGCATCCCCCTCCACCTGTGTCGGAACATGACAAGGCAACTGGCTTGGTAATGGATGATGTATCACAGTCAGATTTAAGCCTTGTACATGATGGAACTCCTCTTGAGGTCAAAATAGACCCACCAGATGAAGCGCAATATGCACACGGGTCCATGCCATCAGTCATGCGCGATCCAACTCCACCTGCTTCTTCGATATGCGAGTCAACCCCATCCCTCCGTGATTCTGATTCACCACCCCCATCGCGCGAACCTACGCCACCTATACACGAACCCACGCCAGCAGGACACGAATCTACAGCCCCCGCACGTGAACCCACGCCGCCACCTCAAAAAGTGAAGATGTCCCTAAAGGACTTTGCCCTGCGCAAGAAGAAGCAGCGGGAGGAAATGGCGAAGGAGCGGGAGCGGGAGTGCGAGTCACCTGGTGGGCTGGGTATGGGGTTGCTAGAGGAGAGCGGTGACGAAGGGATGCATGTTGATGAGGATGGTGTAGAGGAGCGGAGGGATTGTGAAGGGACGGACCAAGAGCGTGATGTGGAAGTGACCACGACGGATGTAAGAGAGGCGATGGATGTAGTGATGGATGACGATGTGCGGCCGGCTGTTGATGGGGTGAAGGAGGAACCTATTGCTTCTTCTGCCATGCAGAGAGACTCCGTGCCGGAGGATCCACCTGCTGAGAGTCAGCGGCGATGTGAATCCGAGCCACGAGGCGCTCCTACATCCCCACCGAGGTCTCCCGTAGCATCTCTTAGATCTGTGCGGAGCATGGATAACGCTCAGCTCAACGGCCAACTTGCAGACTGCGCTTCTCTCAAGGCCAAGATCGAAATACTGGATACTCCTATACCCAATGGACTGGTGGGTGCCGACGACAGGACAACGCCATCTGCGCCGGACCCACCTCCCCCTCCATTGTACCAGCAGACTAAGGGCACAGAAAGACATCCATCACCCAAAACATTCACGTCACCCCAACCACCCTCCGCTCCGGCTTCCTATTCTCTTCGACCCTCTCACGAAGATGGAGAAATCACAACTGCCTCTCCTCCAAAGTCATCGCATTTCTTTCCCCGCTCTTACACGCCTCCAACCCAGCCCCGCTCATTTCAGACCTCACATCCCCCATCTCCTAATTTTACCCATGCCGCATCCACCCCGTCATCATCTGCTTCCTGGCGCGGCCCACCACCACCTCCGCCGACCAGACCATCCTTATCCAGCACTCCCTCCTCGAATGGGCCTTCACGTCCCTTACCCAGTGGGCCACGGGCACTGAGAGTAAGCAGTCAATCATCCCATCCACCGACATATTCTTCTTCCAGCAGCCGCGTGTACAGTGGTTCACAATACATTCCTCGTGGACCTTCCGCTGATCGTGATCGTCATGACCGTGATCGTCTTGATTGGGAACGAGAGCGTGGATGGGCACCACGACCGCGGGGACGTACAGGTAGCAGTGGCTGGGGACGATAACACCGACTGTTGAATACCGAATACCGAACCTTATCCGTCCTCTGTTTTTATAGGCCATTACTCTGCGTGAGATTATATTTTTCTGCTTGATCCTGATCATTATTGCTTTTTTGCGGTGTGGTTCCTGTTGCGCTTTCCTTCGACTTTTTATTTTTATTTCTTTGTTTCTTCGCTTCCTCGTATCGCCTCTGAGTATAGAGTATTATATTGCGTAACGAATGTACAATCAGCCGTGTGTATCACCTCTGCAATTATACTACGTCGGAAAAGCCACTCAGTTAATTGAAGTACTGTTTTCACTCATTATGGTTGTCGGTGCAGCGGCGCTTCGACATGCAGTGATCTGCCGAGAAAGATATTGAGACGCGTGGCTAATCATGTTGCTTCGGGGAACACACAAACGAAACGAAATATTGCTACAGAACGTATCGGAAATCACGGTTTTGTATGTCTGTCAGGTCTAGAAATTCCTTTAGGACAAAACAACATATTAGAATCGATTGTTTTCGGGGCAAGTCTGACGTACTTTCTCGACCTTGACTTCAATCCGTTTTCCATCCGCAGTGACTTGTTCGATGTAAACCTCCTCGTAGTCATTGCTGACAGGCTCGGCGTCCCGCTTCTTGTTCTCTCGCGATAAGATGAACCTGATGGTAAGTAGAAGTAAGGGGCAAACGAGGTAGCAAATCCCGATGACAATCCAAGGTACGCGGTTGCTGAAATAGTAAAGTTAGACGATGCCGACCGACATTTTGACACCTGCATAACTTCAACACTTACCGTGGCTTATATTGCGCCTGCCACATGAACGGGCCCAGGCCATTACCGACGCAATAGGCGCTCAGCATGATCGCATTTGTGGTCACCTGGTTTACTCAGCTTTCCGTTGCTTTATTTTTGACTGTTACCCGCGACTTACTCTCTTTGTGTGCCCAGCAGTAACGCTAGTCAACCAGGCCAGAGATAGGACGAATCCAGTGATCCCGATATCCACAAGCCAAATGGCAAAAAGCAAGGCGATCTGATTGCTCCATGGCAGGAACTCAATCATGAGTACCCCAACCAAAGCCGGGATAAAGTAAATCGCGCCGACGTAAGCACGACTGTTTGGTATCCGGGAGACAATCATAACACCAGTCCAAATCGTTGCAACTTCCATGAAACCGTCAACACAGCTCAATAAGGTTGTGTTCAGAGCGCTGAAGCCAAGTGATGTCACAATGATTTGCCGTTGATTGCTGAGCGAGTTCGGTATCTGGTCGAGGGCGGAAAAGAGAGCAAAGATCCATGTCTTCGGATCCTTCAGAGCCTCC
Organism: Suillus clintonianus; assembly: GCF_016758775.1. Lineage (NCBI taxonomy): Eukaryota > Fungi > Basidiomycota > Agaricomycetes > Boletales > Suillaceae > Suillus > Suillus clintonianus. The sequence goes on along the minus strand of NW_024539278.1, from coordinate 148,083 downwards.
ATCATCCTGTAAAAGTGTTGAGGTTGACAAGTGCCGAGGAATGGCGTACGCACTGATCCTTCTTGAACTGTTTGTTTTCTACGCCGGTCTGGTTTTCCTACAGCATAAATTAAGTTGTATTGTCGCGAAACTACATAGACTATGATGGCATACCTTCAAGCGCCGGACTGCAATTGCTCGTTCTGCCGGTGTCAAAAACCACGCATTGGTGGGCGAGTCAGGGAAAAAGAACCTAAGACTGGGTGAGGACTGGAACTTTAGAAGAGCCCACGGTCAGCTCACCAGTAGACGACTGCAGTTATTAGGGTCAAGATGCCAGTGATGATCATGAGCCTAAACGTGATATTTAGTATCAATCGCCTTGACAATCTATGCTTTACCATTGCCACGGAGCAAATCCTGGAGTTGTGATATGCAAAGAACCAAAACTGATAAAACCAGATATAATCTGCGCTGAAAACCGTGTGGTTCAAATCCATCCACAGCAAGGATATTATAAAACTACCTGTCCCATTCATAAGAACTACCAGAGTGATCAGTTACGAATCTGAGCCTGGTATGCATAAACTTACACCAGTACCCAACCCGCGATGTTTGCTCGTTACGAGTGTAGAACATCGAGCTGATAATCATGAAGCCAGCTGTGATGGACCCCTCACACATCCCCAGGATGAAACGCGCTACGAAGAGGCCAGCGAAGTTGGTGCAGGCTGCGTGGCAAGCCAACGCGATGCCCCAAACAAAGATATTGACACTAGTTGACAAGTTACTGATGGTTGGGTAACTTCGAAGGGACGTCGAAGGATACAGACCTCATCCATCTACCCACAGGGAAACGCTGGAGCGCAAGATTCTGTGGGTACTCGAATATTAGATAGCTAAGGTAGAACACAGTTCCCAGCCTGATATAATTTCTCAGTTGAGGATGAACAACTCATTAGAGTCTGGCGAATACAAACCAATTATACCTGTGAGATTGCAATGTAAGGATTAGATGCGCGTGCAATACGCGGAATGATCTTACTGATTGGTAGACAGGTGCGTGTCCTTCCTGACATGACCGTTCACTAATGGGTGATGAAAATCACAAGAGTCTCACTGTATGCCCAATATTGCAGAACTGCCCAAGGTGGCCTTATCCATGAACTGAATCCTAGTGAACCAGGAGGATCAATACGGGTACGGGTCAATACTCAGTGGATCCAAAGAGAATTCACCAGTAAAGTGCTGTATACCCGAGCCTAAGTCAAATGTATAGTGTCGAACGCAAAGGCCACTCACTGCACATCATCGGTAAAATGCCAAGATCAATTTTCCGTCTGAGTATCTCACAAATAATAAGCCGAGCGATGAAACTTCTAGAGCAAACATACCGAACTCGTGCTACATCATCCGGATCGAGTTCACCAGACATGCCTGCAACGAGTGCTGCACCGGTGTCCACATCCTTTGTCGCGACGGCAATACCATGAGCATGTTTATCTGCTTCTTCATTGGAGCTGCAACCGGATGGAGCTTGAAGGGGATTCATGATGATAATTGAGAAAGTCAGAAGGAATATCTCTCACACAATTCAACCTTTATCTCTGATGGTTGCTGATAAGCGGTTATAGGTGAAGCAACTTACCGTCTGCCAAGTTGAAGTGATAAGGACTTTTAGTTTCGACATGTCCCTGTTCTGTTGATACAATGTGCCAATGGACGTTTCTTCTCATTGTATCATGCCATTATTCGTGACGAGAAATGATCTAGACCAGGTGACCTGATACCAACGTGCTCATGAGAGCGCCACTTAGCCGATAGAGATATCCTGTGATTCGCATTAACTCGACTGCCATAGTGATTCCAATGTACCCGTGATCTACACGGGTATTTAACATATCCATCTAGTTCGTTCAACATAAAGGACTCACGTGCTAAATACTCAGAATACAATATCATTATGTCTATTTCGATTTCTTTGACGAGTTGGCTGCAAAACGGGGAGATTCTGTGGCCAATTCGCTTGTCAACTGCGCAAAATCCACGTCATTCCGGTGAAAGATGTCCGCAATTATTTTGTCCACTTCCTCAGTGACAGGCAGCGGAGTTCCGTCTTTAGCGACAGTCTTGACCTGAATGACCTCCATCATCTGAGTAAACACGTGTCGTTTGCCCATGGCAGTGAGTTTGCGCTGAGGCCGTCATAAGTGTGTGCAACATGAAATGATACTTTACGTACTTGAAGCTTTTCCATCATACCAGCTTGGCTCAAGGGGTCACTGACTTTTCCGTGCTCAATTACGGTCCAGCCTTCCTTCATCTTCATCCACACGCTTAGCTCCCACGCATCTCTAGATATCATCCCCTTCTTCTCCGCCTCATACGCAGCCGCCATCACCCGGAAGTCCATGGTCCACTCATCCCAAGGCATACCCCAACTCGGCTGATTGAATTCCTCGGGATCGACAGCATGACGCAGAATCTCATTCATGTACGAATCCCTTTTGTCCTGAGGCTGAGAGACAATGTTTGCAACTGTTGCTGCAGTAGGTTTTCGGAAGACGATTTCTGATTTTGGGAACCCATGATAGTATCGCAACGTCATGATCGAGATGAAGTTGTTGATCAAGGGCAGTAAGACAGACAACAAGAATATGTCAAGGCACAGTTGACCTGCTAACAGCCAGTTCACCGCAGGAGTAGGGGCCTTGAGCATTGGTAACATTTTCCCAAGGATAAACAGGATGCCATAGCGGTACAGAGCGCCATATAGGCGTCTGCCAAGCAGAAAAGACCATGCCACATTGGAACCCAGCATGGCGAAGAAATGTTTCCTGCAATAAAAAGTATGCTGAGCCTGATCGTCTCCGAGCCCCAAGATGCAACTTACTTTCGGCCTGACACGTCAGTGGTATCCAGATGGCTAACGTATATCTCAGTGCCAGAACCATATTTGGATAAAAATATGGCAACTGGGCTACTGTCGGGGACTCGATGAGCAGCTGGCATCGTTGAGAAAACCTCTACCTCGTAGGTGATCAACCAGCGTGAGCATCATGGTCACCTGGTACTTGGCTATACTGCAGTGGGAAGCAATGGAATTAGGTAAGCATCTGTCGCTGGTTGAGATAAGTAAGATGGGCTGCAAACGCCCACAGTTTCGTCGCCTAACTTCAGTGCTTCAGCTGCAGCTTCACGCGTCCATTGCACAAACAGGACTGCGAGATGTGATCTCATCGTGCAAATGAAAGTTGTCGTTCAGTAGAGTCTTCAGATTAAGTCCAAAATGGAAGAAATATTCTCACACTTTATTTCCCACGCCCCCGTCTTATAACATTCGCGACGAAAATGTTTTTGGTTTCATCCTTCCACAATCAATAACGCCAATGACGAGAAACGACGGTGCAGAGAGTTGAGTTGGACCCCACGCAGGGTTCGCATTGACATCGCCCGTTCGGCACCACTCTCCTTGTTACATCTGTAAAGGGACGGGCTTTCACAACTCTGATGGCGGCTAAATTTGATTGTGGATCAGAACTTGTCGATGGTTCACAACTTCAATTTGTATTTACTGTACATTCTTCAATATATATGAATACTCATTTACCCAGTGTTAATAATTCCATCCATCTACCAGTGCTTCCTGTGTGTTGGGCATTGATAACCGTTCGGTTCTTTGAACAGATACAGTTGATGATATTCTTCGGCGTCATACCACTGCCCAGCGTCTTCAATTTCCGTCACAATCGTTTGACCCTTGAAATGTTCCTCTTGCACCTTCCGTGTGACGTCCTCTGCTATCTTCCTCTGTTCAGGTGAATGTGTGAAAATGGCGGAACGATACTCTGCTCGACAATCAGGATATTCAACATGAATGATGACACCAATGGAATAAACATACGAGTGCCCGCATCCGCACCTTGCCTGTTCAGCGTAGTCGGGTCGTGGGTACGGTAGAAAAACTCTGACGGTAGATCAGATCAAGTGGTATTAGGAAACTAGAACTTCAAATGCAACTCACCGACGAGCTGCTCGTACTGGATTGTGGAAGGGTCGAATTCGATTTTCAAGGCCTCAGCATGATTGGTTGTTCCAGTGCACACTTCTCTGTATGTCGGGCTCTGAGCCTTCTCCAGCCCGCCGGTGTATCCGACGCTCGTCTTCAGGATGCCCTTGTTCTGCGAAGGCGGATACTCTTTCAGGAATATGTGTTCGACACCCCAAAAACACCCCGCAGCGAATGTGGCAATCTCGCTTTTAGTATGAGCACCTGTATTACGAAGATTCGCGGTTGGATCCACACATTGGAATGAACAATACTTGCCTGTGGACAAAGCGGCACGATAATGAGACGTATCAACTGTATGCGACATTGCAGGCGTCACGAAAGAAAACAAGGCGGCGCGGATGTGGTTGAGACGACTAAGCATCTACTTGACCAAGACTATGGGTTGGTGGGAAGCGTGAAACTTAGGGTGTAATTCGTTTATTCGGTGCCACATCATGCATACACCGCTGACTAGTCACATGACATGAGGATGAGTAATGTAAAGGCAACTCGATATGCTCCAGATCTTAGAAACGCAAAAGCCAGGAGAGAGCAAGGAAGAATATAGGCACGGCCTGTATGAACTCAGGGGCATCGCATGTAATTCGATAGATAATAGCATGTGCTGGGCTTGCTAAGGACATAAATGACGTTTATCCGCAATAAACCCCTCCAGGGCACCCGACGGATGTCCCATGCGTTGCACCAGAGATGCCAGCGATTGTGAAAATAGCATTCACGATACCACCGAGACCTTCTCCTGCAATAAAGCCCGCGGCAACGGCAAAACAATACATCTGGTAGTTATTAAAGAACCTGCACGCGGTGTCAGATTAAGCCGTTGAAGAAGATTTGTCATGAGACGCACATTCTTCTCCAGAAAAATGCAAGAGTCGAGCCGAAAAACATTGCCAGAGGATATGTGCAGATGTCTAGTAAAAGTGAGCAGGGCAACCATTACACTGTCGAATATAGTTCACATACTCATTATGAACCCAATTCCAATAGCATTGAAGTTGCTTCATTCGATGTCAGATGAAACAGAGTTTGGTAGCCACGGGTCACTCACGGTATGAAGTCATGATATTTCGGAGGCACGATTGTATACTTGGCCACGACGGAGATGACGGCTGCTAATCCTAGTGCGATGGCGGTATATCCAGAGGTCGGTGGAATAGGTAACGTGCTCGAAGATACAGCAACGGCTACTGCGCGCCATGACTGCACATCAGGCGTGGGGAACGCGCAGGTAGTGTGGTTCAGGTCGTTGATGCAGGGATAAGCCGTCGAAAACACAACATAGAGACCAGCTGAAACAAAAATTGATACCACGGCTCCGAAGAGTTGAGCAACGAATACAGCCTTTGGAGACGCTCGGAGAAGGTGCGTGGTCTTCAGGTCCCCAATCATATGCCCAGCTAATCTCAGTATCAACAAATATTCCGTATCTGAACAGAGAATGCCAGGGTACCTTGTTCCGCAGAACCTGTTTGATTCTCGCATTCTAGCAGCTCGCCATTCCCAAAAGATTATGTTACTTGCCTAGCGTCAACATCCCAGAAAGCAAGTTGAGGAGTTCGCCTCGTTTGACGGCGTAGTTCTGACCCCTTCCTAAACCTCCAAAGATCAATTGTGAAGCATTACCTGTTCAACCTGTCAGCGCCCGCAAACAATGAACTGCGCGATGAAGTCACCGATTGATGTGACGGGATTGATATTCGTACGACCAGCGCTTTCACAACCAATAAAGCTGAATAAGAAAGAAAAGAAAATCGCTGCGTGATGGAAGTCAAGAGTCAGCTTCGATTTTGGGTCGATATAACAAAATGCCGACACACCAAGGAGGGTGACACCAACGTTCTCTCCGAACTGGACATTCATGACGACACACGTAATGATGGTACTGACGACAAGTAAAGAGCCCCAAGCCCAGAAGGGGACACGTTCGTGCTCAGGCACAGGATCCACAAACTCGGAATCGTCCTCTAGATCGCCTTTCGAAAATCGCCGCAGGAGCGGTCCACATGCGGAGCGCATTCCAGCATACAAGGACTTCCAATTACACCCCACTTCCGCAAAACTTGCGCAGAGAAGCATTAGAGTGCCTGGCCAGAGCAGCCAATATCTAGGAGATGGATGGTTGATGGGATCTGTAAGACTCCTACGTACATTGAGAATGTCTTATAGTAAGACCAACAGATAGCTCACATGCTCATATAATTCATGTATCCAGGTATCGATTTGTTGGCAACGCTGCCGAAAGCCTGTCATGGGTGATTCGTCAGAGGTTAAGTACGTCACACATACGAACTGCACGGACTAGTCCTTTTGCCACAATTATAGGCCCCAAGATAGCCCAAGCGAGAAAACTCTGGGTAGCGTTACATATCAGCGGTGGATGCCATCATACTAGCCACAAAACATACTCCACTGAGGAAACTATACGAAGCATTGATACCTGTAAGCATCCCTACGCCAATGAATGCGGGGGTCCATTCCCAAATCCAGCCCTAACGACCCATAATCAGACAAGATTTCTATGATGAACGACTTGCTCACCCAGCTCTCGACGGCAATTGCTGAACTCCACCCTATTCTATTCAAAGCGTAGAAAATGTGCCAGTCCCAAAGCATTCCCGGAGCATACTCGCTGACCACCCGCAAAAGAATGGCAAAGATGAAGGCGTAGATCAGCGCCTTGGTCTTCTTCCGAGCCGTCACTTCCGCGTTCTTGCCGACATGCAAAGATTGGATCGTGTACGCAGCAGCCACACCGGAGGGAAATACGAGCTTTAACTTCAAAATGTAGAATTTCCTCAGCGGTTGCGTAAAGCTCAAACCAAAGAATGCGCAGCAAATGGTGAAAGTGATTAGCCTGCCAAAGTCATCTTTAGGGTGGACGCTCAACAGTCCAAGCTGGTAAGCGGCGGGGAAACCTGAGGTAAAGAGCAATCCGAGGCTTCCTGCTGATGTAGCAGCGGATTGACAAACGTTGTTTTCTTTAGGCCCAAAATAGCCCCCACCAAGAAAAGTGGGTGCACTTCTTGAGAGTGGTTTCAAAATTGCGAAGCCCAAGATTGCACCGAAGAGCGACGAGCCAAACGTCCACCCCGTCTGCGTGAAAGGGTGAATAATTGCTAATAAATGGACTTGAAGAGTCACTGACCTTGAGACCGAGGTAGATGTTGCTAGCTGCGATGATACCTCCTAAAATGCAGCCAACTAGGACGGCTCGAACAGTTAACTGTTGGTCCTCGACAGGGGCATCCGGAGATTCCGGAAATGGGTCATCTGTATTGATGAATTGCACGTGCGGTTCTAACTTCCCTTCAGAGTCACTAGACACTGAGATTATATCCGTGGTAATGGCGCTCTTCTCTTTGTCTGAGTGAGAAGATACGGACTGTACGTAGGTCACTGTGTCGTGGCCCTGGTGAGTCATGGTCGCCATCTTCAAACTGCGAGGTAGACTTCGACTTGAAGGTAAGGTGTCGTCGCTCAGAGTTGTGCGATATATATACATCCTTAATTGACAGGTCCTTGGCTCTAACCATGAGGCGCAAGGTACAAGTTCAGGCTTGGCGATGATAAGTACCCCTCCGATAAGCAGAGTAAGTTTTAGATGGACACGATGGCACCAGTCAGCTGGCCGCACACGACAGCTTGAGGTATGCCCTGAGGATGATTCATCTTGCTCAGCAGCACCTAGTAGGGGTGACATGTGAGGATTAGCATTTTATGGACACATGATGAATATCCAAAGAGAGCATTCTTGATAACGAGTTCTCCTTCATGAAGTGTTCTTCCACCGCAACTTTGCCAACCCACCGCGACCAAAAACAAGTTGCCGAGTTCAATAAACTCTCGGCATATAATAGATGCACTCACCCATGAATGTCATTGGTAAATTTCACCGGATTGAATCATCGATGATTGTGTGAAGCAGTTAAGCTAAATATGAATGCGAAGGTACCAGTAGTAGTAATGTCTAGGCCCGATAATTCAAGCGCTGTTCCTCATGAAGAACTGGAGTCTCACCAAGAAATGTGATAACGTCGTTCCTGCCTGTTTTTGCGCGCCATATGTGTGCATGATAGAACTTTTGGTGCTGGACCCATAAGAAACAACTAAATGTATAGCATCAATGAATTCTGAGTTGACGAACGTCGAAGACTGGGATGCAATGGATACAATTTTGACCCCATACCGCCGGCTAGTGCTCCGGAGTCCGCGCAAACTTCCGCGCCGATCCTTGCTTCGAATTCTCGCGGTGACAAGCTGCTTCCTGCTGATCATATGGCTATATTTAGGTTGATGTTGCTCGATGTCTAGCGCAACGAGGACCGAGGTTTTTGGTAACGCACGGAGTCATCATGTCGGGCGTATGATCCGCGTTTTGGGTACTCTGGCATTCGATTCGTGTCAAACGTGTTTTCAGTTTCGTCAGGAAAGACGACATCTCCTCCGCGTCCTCATCCACTTGTCTGACATTCTCCAGTGTGGGCCACACTCTTGTCCCGCCACATCTTGTCTCGGCGTCTACCTCTACCGTCTCCTCTTTCTCTTTAGACACACCCATCCCAATCATTAGATCTCTCACATTGTTCAAGACAAGGTGCCACGCGCTGGTCTCGGCCGCGTGTTGTGGATGTTGCTACTGCTCAAAATGTCTTGCCTTCTCTTCCCTGAAGTTCCCTCTCCCCACCTGTATTTCCAAGATGTCTACATGTCACTGCGCGCCGGAAACCAACACAAGCTACCGATTCGAAAGGACATTAATAAGAGGCGCGAACACACCAGTCATCGTTATTGCCCTTATAACACATCTATGACCAGTACAATTTACCTGCCGTACTAAGCCGGACGGCAACGCTGGCGTATGATGCAGAACTTCGGACCTGATCTCCACCCCGAATCACGGTACACTCACTGTACGACATTGTACGACCTGTACAATATTGCGTCAAAGAGATATTTCCTCCCACTGAATCGGATACATGTCCTCACCAAAACTTGTAGTAACAAAGGACAAAACACGTGTGATTGGCGATAAACATCTTACTAGGAGGTGACATTTGTGGTGCCATCCCTCCAAACTGTACACGGGTGTAGAACAAGATGCTGGTCGCGAGTACGTTATGTCCGGGGCAGGCACAAATTGTAAATGATGGTGAGATATAGACCTACACGTCGCTCTATTCGATCCTAGTCAGAGACGTGATTAACTTCATTAACTCCACAGACTGAATATGAACATCCTCTCCTCGTCCAGCATGGCGTCTTCGAGGGAGTCATCATAACGTGGTTGTTGACCACCTCCACGTAAGGGAGGGATGTTGCCACTATTCGGGCTCCAGCATCAATTCAAGCATGAGTCATATATATCGTCTTTTCCAGATGCGTGTCCCATGTCTACACTCTACTACATAACATCTATCCGCAATAAACACCGCCAGGGCACCCGACGGATGTCCCGTATGTTGCGCCAGAGATTCCCGAAATTGTGAAGATCGCGTTCACGATACCACCAAGACCTTCTCCTGCAATAAAGCCAGCTGCAACGGCAAAACAATACATCTGGTAGTTGTTAAAGAACCTGTATGAGATGTGAGACGAAGCCATTAGAGTACCTAGGATTCATGAGACTCACATTCTTCTCCAGAAAAATGCAAGAGTGGAGCCTGAAAACATTGCCAGAGGGTACGTGCAGACGTCTGCAAAGTGAGCAAGACGACCAGTCGCCGGAATATAGATCACATACTCATTATGAACCCAATTCCAATAGCATTGAAGTTGCTTTGTTTTTATGTCAGTTGAAGCAGGGGCACAACCGTAAATCGCTCACGGTATGAAATCGTGATATTTCGGGGGAACCACAGTATACTTGGCTACGACAGAAATGATGGCTGCTAATCCAAGTGCGATGGCGGCATATCCGGAAGACGGTGGAATGGGTAACGTGGTCGATGATACAGCAACGGCCACTGCACGCCATGACTGTACATCGGGCGTAGGGAAGGGGCACGTCGTGTAGCTCAAGTCGTTGATGCATGGGTAAGCGGTGGAAAACACGACGTAGAGACCAGCTGCCATGAAAATTGATACCACAGCTCCGCAGAGCTGAGCAACAAATACAGCCTTGGGAGACGCGCGGAGGAGGTGTGTCGTTTTGAGATCGCCAATCATGTCCCCAGCTAAATGGCACATCGACAAAAATTACGTTTGATAAGAAAACTGGAATACCTTGTTCCGCAGCACCTGTTGAATTCACGACATTCCAGCACCCGTGATGCCTAACGATTGATATGCTTACCTAGTGTCAACATTCCAGAAAGCAAGTTCAGGAGCTCGCCCCGTTTGATGGCGTAGTTCTGACCCCTTCCTAAACCTCCGAAGATAAGCTGTGAGGCATTACCTGTCAGTATTAAATGTGTCAGCGCCTGTGAACGAATTGACTGCTCGGCAAAATCACCAACTGATGTGACAGGATTGATGTTTGTCCGTCCAGCGCTTTCGCAGCCAATGAAACTAAATAGGAAAGATAATAGAATCGCTGCATAGTGGAGGCGAAGCGTCAGCTTTGCCTTGCAATCGACGTAACACGTCAATGACACACCGAGGAGAGTAACACCGACGTTCTGTCCGAACTGAACGCCCATCACAACACATGTAACAATCGTACTGAGGACAAGCACAGAACCCCAAGCCCAGAAGGGGACGCGTTCGTGCTCAGGCACAGGATCCAGGACATCGTCCACTGCACCGTTTTTTGAAAACCGTTGCAAGAGCATTCCGCAAGCGGAGCGCATTGCGGCGTACAAGGACCTCCAATTACACGCTACTTCCGTGAAACTTGCACAGAGAAGCATCAGCGTGCCTGGCCAAATTAGCCAGTATCTTGGAGATGGCAGATGGATCGGGTCTTCAAGACTCCTACGAACAGTGAGAATGTCTTATGATGGAAACAACAGACGACCCACATTCCCATATAATTCATGTATCCAGGTATAGATGGGTTCGCGACGGCCCCAAAAGCCTGTTATGGGTGGTTCAATAGTGGTCAGTATATCACAACAGATGAATTGCAGCACGAACTATTCCTTTTGCGACAATTATAGGTCCCAAAACAGCCCAGGCAAGGAAACTCTGCGCAGCATAGCACATTAGCGGTGCATGCAGTCATGGCCATACAACATACTCCACCGAGGAAGCTATACGAAGCATTGATACCTGTGAGCATCCCTACGCCAATGAACGCGGGGGTCCACTCCCAAATCCATCCCTTTCGGCTGGTAATCAGACAACATTCCTATAATGGACGGTGTGCTCACCCAGCTCTCACCAGCGATAGCCGAACTCCACCCGACTCTATTCAGAGCGTAGAAAACGTGCCAATCCCAGAGTAATCCCGGAGCATACTCGCTGACCACCCGCAAAAGAATGGCAAAGATAAAGGCGTAGATCAGCGTCTTGGTTTTCTTCCGAGCCGTCACTTCTGCGTTCTTGCCGACGTGCAAAGATTGGATCGTGTACGCAGCAGCCACACCGGACGGAAATACGAGCTTTAACTTCAAAATGTAGAATTTCCTCAGCGGTTGCGTAAAGCTCAAACCAAAGAATGCGCAGCAAATGGTGAAAGTGATTAGTCTGCCAATATCATCTTTGGGATGAACGCTCAATAGTCCAAGTTGGTATGCGGCAGGAAAACCTGAGGTAAAGAGCAATCCGAGGCTTCCTGCTGATGTAGCAGCGGATTGACAGACATTGTTTTCTTTGGGTCCAAAATAGCCCCCGCCGAGAAAAGTCGGTGCACTTCTTGACAATGGTTTCAAGATCGCGAAGCCTAGGATTGAGCCGAACAGCGATGCGCCAAACGTCCAACCCGTCTGCGTGAAAGCGTGAATGACTGATAGTAAATGGACTTGAAGAGTAACTGACCTTAAGACCAAGGTAGATGTTGCTGGCTGCGATGATGCCTCCCAAAATGCAGCCAACTAGGACGGCTCGAACAGTTAACTGTTGGTCCTCAACAGGGGCGTCCGGAGACTCCGGAAATGGGTCATCTGTATTGATGAATTGCACGTGCGGTTCTGACTTCCCTTCAGATCCACCAGACACGGAGATAATGTCCGCGGTAATGGCACTCTTCTCTTTCTCCGAGTAAGAAGATACGGACTGTACATATGCTATCTGGTCCTGGTCCTGAGGAGCTGCAGTCGCCATCTTCGGACCACTAGGCAGACTTGCACTTGAGGATACGATGCCACTGCTCAAAAAGGCGCGATATATATACTATCCTCAACTCGCCCATGCAAATGTGCTCCAACGTGAGGCGCAAGGCACGAGGTCAGGCTTATCAGTGAGAAATCCTTCGGTGATAACTCACCGATAAGCAGTATAATTGGAACGAAAGTCACCTGTAGAAGCCTACGGAAGCCCATCTGATTGTTTCTTCTCCGCAGCCCTGTGATCACCATTTGACAGCAGGAAATTAAAAAGTGTGCATGCTCACCTGCTGCGGTGGTCCCAGATAATTCCGTTAGCGTAACACAACTGACAACTGAAATGAATTGAAATTCATCCAATCGACCATGCAGTGAACGAATGATCATCCAACTCATAACCCATCGTTAAAATCATATATCAGTACATTGCCACCGAGCTATAGGAGAACTGGCATTTAGCCGCAATACAGCCCCCCCGGACAGCCAACTGTAGTTCCGTGTACGGCACCAGAAACTCCTACAATCGTCAATACTGCATTCACAATGCCGCCCAGACCCTCTCCAGCAATGAAACCGGCAGCTACAGCGAAACAATACATCTCATAGTGGTTGAAGAACCTGAATGATCTATGAAATTATCAGAACATAGGTGGGATAAATACTCACATTCTGCGCCAGAAGAAAGCGATTGTAGAGCCGAAGAACATGGCCAAGGGATAGGTGCATACATCTTTGAGAGTGACAGAATTAGAATTATTCAATGACTTCGAAGTATTCCTCACTCATGATGAAACCGATGCCGATAGCATTAAAGTTCCTGCATGTCCAATTTGTGAGGCTTCATTTCAAAGTAAGATACCGAGGAACCTACGGAACCCAAATATGATATTTTGGCGGGACAACAGTGTGCTTCGCCACAACCGAAATCACAGCCGCGATTCCCAGCCCTATCGCTGTATACCCTGATGACGGTGGGATAGGAAGGGTTGACGATGAGACCGCAACTCCGACTGCCTGTTAAATGGGTAAATGGCATGCAATGAAAGGTAAAGTGTAATAGCCAAGAAACCCACCCTCCAAGATTGCACGTCAGGTGTTGGGAAGCTGCAAGTAGTGTAGGAGAGATCATTGATGCATGGATACGCAGTCGAGAAAACAATATAGACACCAGCGGCCATAAAGATAGACACGATGGCGCCGGTCAGCTGGCCGCAAAAGACAGCTTTTGGGGACGCCCTAAGAAGATGGGTCGCTTTGAGATCGCTAATCATATCAGCGGCTACGCGGCAAATGAGTATTTGTGAGCGGCTCAAAGTATGGTTTATAGACCTTGCTCAGCAGCACCTAGGAATGACGTGTGAGGAGCAGTGGTTCAGAAAGGCATGATACATACCCAAAGCAAGCATTCCTGATAACGAATTCAAGAGCTCTCCTCTCTTAACTGAGTACCCTTGCCCTTTGCCAATACCACCAAAAATCAGTTGAGAAGCATTACCTTTTGAGAACCCCGTTAGCATGGAATAATAGGTTTTTCAGATGCACTCACCAATAGATGTCACCGGATTAATGTTTGTGCGGCCAGCACTCTCACATCCAATGAAGCTAAATATGAATGCGAATACAATGGCTAGACTCGAAAATTCAAGCGCGGGTCATCGTGAAGGAGTCATGTCTCACCGAGAATTGTGATACCAACGTTCTGGCCATACTGAACACCCATGACAAGACACGTGACTATGATGCTAGCAACGAGCACACCACCCCAGAGCCAGAATGGAACCCGATCTTCGGGTGGTACAGGATCCACGATCTCTTCTGTATCGGTCGTTTCATACGAATTTCCGTGGAACCGTTCCGTGAGGGCACCCATCGCAAAACGCGCGGCCGAATAAATGGACTTCCAGTTGCAGGCAACTTCGGTGAAACTCGTGCACAGTAACATGAGTGTGCCGGGCCAGACCTGCACACGATGAGCGCACTGGAACTACAGTTCTTTATAAAATAGACTCTTACCAGCCAGTAGCGCGGCGACGGGTGGTTAATAGGATCGGTCAAGGACCTCCAGGCAATTGGTTCAACTGGGGTGTACTTAAACAAGGATGAAGATCACGCACATGGATGCGTAATTCATCTGCCCAGGGACAGATGTAACTGCCGGAATACCAAAGGCCTGTGACCCTGTCAGATACGCGAGTGGGCAAGGGGTTCTGTGCATACTTTGCCCGTATGAACAATCACAGGTCCGATGATAGCCCACGCAAGGAAGCTCTGCAGGCGTTATATAGGACGAGCACGCAGAGTATAAACGAACTCACACCACCCAAGAAACTATACGATGAGTTGATACCTGTGAGCATCCCTGCACCAATGAACGCCGGCGTCCACTCCCAAATCCACCCCTGCTGTGCTTTAGAAGACAAATATTTCGCATTCAACAGCAGAGACTGACCCAACTCTCTGCGGTAATGATGAATTTCCACCCCAGTCGATTGAGCGCATAAAAAATATGCCAGTCCCAAAGAAGCCCAGGAGCATATTCGCTGACGACGCGCAGAGTGATCGCAAAGCAGAAGGAGATTATCAATGCTTTGGTCTTCTTTTTAGCGTCCATCGCAGCGTTTTTGCCCACGTGGAGCGAGCGAATGGTGTACGCTGCGGCAACACCGGAAGGAAACACGAGCTTGAGCTTCAAAATATAGAATTTCCGGAGCGGGATGGAAAATGCAAGACCAAAGAAAGCGCAGCAAATAGTAAACGTGAATAGTCGACCAATATCATCCCGAGGACTTGCGCTGAGAAGACCGAGCTGGTACGCAGCAGGAAAGCCAGAGGTGAAAAGCAATCCAAGACTACCAGCAGCAGACGCTGCAGATTGGCACACATTATTTTCCTTGGGACCGAAATAGCCACCTCCAAGCCAGCGTGGTGCTGTGGTAGAAAAGGGCTTGAGGATAGCGAAGCCTGCAAATCAACAGTAAATGACACTTGCGCCATGACATATGAACAGCCAAACCAAATATTGATCCAAACAGTGACGCTCCGAAGGTCCACCCCGTCTTCACACAGGCATCAGAATATGAAGTCTCTCCAAATATATTCACAGACCTTCAAACCTAAATAAACGTTGCTTGCAGAAATAACTGCCCCTAGTAGGCAGCCGACAAGCAGAGCCCTGATGGTCAACTGTCTCTCTTCTACAGGGGCATTGGGATCGAGGGGGAAAGGATCGTCGGTGTTAATGAAACGACCACCAGACACGAACTCTCCACCATCACTATTGGGATCCTGAGAATTGCGCTCAACTGTGGATATATCATCACCAATTGATGCCGAATACTTCTCCTTCATGACGGGAGAAGCGAGGTCGTCGGGGTTGGAGATACCACTCTCGTGGATGACGTTAGAGGTCATGTTGCACAGAGACAATGTTGGATCATGCTGATCTCAGCTTTTATGAAAATTCTTATCCGGGATGACATTTTAGAAGTCAGGTGCTTCTTCATCCTTGTGCATGTCATAGTCAAAGAAATCTCTTTGGCGAGCTGTGTGTGGCAAGCGTGAGACGATAAGTCAAAATAATGGATGCATTCTGAAGGTTAATAACCTGACCGAGACAGATCACGAAAAAATATTGACCTGTCTTGCTATCTCAACAAATGAAAGGTGTACGATACCGCGGATTCAGCGCAGGATGTCCTAATCATCATGCTTGACTGCAGTCTAGCTCAGTAATTGGCGCTCATCTATTCCACATGGTCGATAAGCTTATTTTTGTTTCACCTGAAAGAAACTCATATATCCACGGACCTAGTTAGACCTTCCACATGAAACACCTTACTAGCAGCGAAATGAAAGCCTATCAGCACGATTTAAATAACGACAGGAAAGGCGCTCACTGTCACTGTCACTGCCGAGCGGCGTCCGAGAGGATTACTATACCATGTGTCAGGTCCTGAAGATTATATTTCTCATACTTCAAGCTTCAAGCTTCTGGTGCCACTAGGTCACAATAAGCATAAAGTTCGACCGGCTTTTGATACAGAGCAAGACGAGTGTGGAAGCTTGTGGTGTTGACTTGTAGGTGATCGTCAGAATCAATGGCCAGTAATGGTCTCTGAAACATTGAAGATTCTAGAACATCGCAGCATGCATGTCGAGGACTGGCTTTGCACTCGTAAACAACCTCGAGATGGCAAGGTACTGTGCTAAGGCCCAGCTCTCCAAATCGTACTCGGAGTCTCGGACACAGCCGCGCAGATTGATTGAAGCGGCGCCTTAAGGTTCAACCCGGAAATTCGCGAAGTTGTTCTTTCGTGCAAAGTCTAACTGTATCGTCGGTCGCGTCCATGTCTGTGACATCGTTTTTCTCGTCTTTCTTCAACACCGTGCACGGAGACGCACCGGAGGAGAAGCAGCCAGAAAGTGAAACAAAGGAGGAGGAAGTTGCTGAGGCGGGGGAAACATCGAAAGAGTCCGAGGAAGAAGAGGAAGTGGAAGCTGAGGATGTATGTCTCTCAGTTCCGGATACATTGTCTTCTCCTGTTGATGCCAGTCCGGTCTACAGGATCACCCTGTTATTCTGGAGGAGTGCAAAAACTCAGCAGCATGCGTTTCTCTAACGAGACACTTCGAACACTGCCAGGAGAAGGTGCAAGCTGGACAAGGCTTTAAAGGCGAGGATTGTGTGGAGGAACTGTGAGTTGATATTTGAATACTTACCTCGGCATAACGCTCATATATTGTGATTATAGATGTGGGTTACATCGTTATTTATACGACATTCATATTGATTTTTCCTATTTCGACTCCTTTACATGCAGTCCAGTGAGTCGTCCGTTTCTTATCCTTGATACTCTGATTAACGGCGTCATATACAGCATGATGCACTGTGCCGACGTATGTATATTATCTTCTCACCCCTAGGAGTTCTCACTCAACATTCTGATTAGGCTTGTGCCGCACCAAAATTGTTCTCCAAGCTCAAGTAGACGCTAGAGTTAATACTACAGTGCGTCTTTCCTTTCAGTTTCTTTCAGTATCTTAGACATTTGTCACTAGTTACAATACACGCTATCGTTCTTGAGGAGCAATACCATTTATCTCTCCTGTCTCCTGCATCCGGATCACGTTGATTGGTAAATGCGCCGACTTGGGTTGTTCTCTCGTCTGAACTGCATGCTGCTATGCGGTCTTGGATCCTGCATGAGACTGTTGGCATGTGGGTTATGACCGAGGTGGTGACTGTTTAATTGTTTTGGAAACTTGTATTTTGCAAGTCGCCAGCTTGTCAGCTGGTGCACATAACCGTAACAATGACTGCTGATCGCTTTTCCAGTATTCATACTCGTCTAGACTTATTCGGTCGTGGGATTGTTTGTCTATATCTGGGAGGCTCGCGCGCGCAAGCACGTGACCAGTCTAGAGCCTGACTTCGATGGCTTAATTTCAAGTGAGTGAGATGTGTCTAGTCACAGTGCATATGTTCTGTGCTAGCCTCCGCAAATAGCATTAACTCCGAAGTGTTCAAAAGCCTGTATGAAAACGAGTTTTCCGGAAATTAGTATGCGGTTCTGCCGTGATGTCGCAATTGGCCATTGGGCGTATGTAATTTTCCGGTGAGCTGGTCCGACCAAACCCTTGGCATCTTTCCCCTGATGTTAATGCCCACCAATCCCAAAGTGTCGGCCGCTATTCAGGTGTCCTTCTCGAAGGGCCGAGTTCTAGTGCTGCTGTGCGATCCGTCCCGCGAAACCCTAAATTTAGTCACGTTCCGTAGAATGGTCTGATTAAACGTTTCGTTATCCGTGCGTTCAATTCGCATATGAATGATTTAAATGGTGTAACTAACCGGAAAGAATAATAGTACCTGCCTCCCGTGTCAGATTTGGGCTTCGAATTGGTCATGGTGTTGATTTTTGATCGAGAAGTAAGCTAATAATCACGCGCTTGCCTGGTTTTGATTCAGTGCTCATAATATCTAGCGCCCGACGCGCGCATAAGTTCTGGAATCTCATGCGGAACTTCCTCAACCATGTCCTCGCCACATCTCACCACTGATGTACCTTGTCCGAGTCCTACGACTGCAGTCTCTCCTACACATAAATATACATGTCCGTACTCCAAAGACAAGGAGGGCAGGAATTTAGTGGTCTGTATTGATGGATCATCGAACCGGTTTGGACTGAGGGTGCGTATGTACCTTATTGAGTTTCTTTGGCTAACGACTGTGCAGAACACTAATGTCGTCGAACTCTACAGCCAACTTGTAAAATCTGGCACACAACTCACTTATTATAACAGCGGAGTGGGCACACTCGCGCGGCCGACCTGGCGCTCTCTTGAATATGTCCAGTATTGGCTGAGCAATAAGGTGGATTTGCTTATAGCTTGGTACGTGGCGCGGTTGAACCTTATACGGCATCATTGACCAACAATTCAGGAATCTTGAAAGAGTGATATTGGCAGCATATCGATGGATATCAGAAAACTATCAAGATGGTGATAGGATTTACCTCTTCGGTAGGTTCTCATGCTAGACGCAATGGTAACCTCGGATGATCTCGTCGAAGGTTTTTCTAGGGGTGCTTACCAAGCCCGAGCAATTGCTGGGATGATACACCGCGTGGGTCGTCTGGATTGACGTGCTAACCAGAAACGATCATTGACTCTTGTTACTCTAGGTCGGCTTAATTCTCCCCGGCAACAACGAGCAAATACCATTGTAAGCATAGTCTCATCTCGTGCCATCGCTTCCTTCTCATCTTGGTAACATTTAGCGCCTTCGAGCTATACTCGAAAATAGATGAAAAGTTATCAGGGAGAAAAAAGTCTCGGCGCAAACACGCCATGGCGAATGAGCTTGCTGAAACGTTCAAGAGCACATTCTGCAGATCGCACGTCCACATTCATTTCATTGGCGTATGGTAAGACCGTGACCTTTGAAGCATGGTTAATATCTGTTATTCATTCATGTCAAGGGATACTGTTTCTTCAGTTGGCGTTGTGAGGGGAAAGACGCTACCTTCGACCACCAACCGCGACCACCATATGTGCTATTTCAGACATGCCCTTGCTTTGGATGAGCGGCGAGTCAAATTTCTTCCGGAGTACATCCATGGTGCAACTACAGAAGGTTCTCATTCCGACCGCATCAAGGAGGTCTGGTTTGCGGGCAGTCACTCGGACGTGTATGTTCAATACCTTGAATCTCCGCACCTTCAATTCTATAACCGTCATTTGTAGTGGCGGAGGCAATCGACTCAACGAGAAGCTTCAATCAGGTGACATTCCACTGCTCTGGATGCGAAAGGAGGCTGTCGAGGCAGGCTTGATCGTGAAGCCCACAGAAGTTGTTTGGAAGATGGACGACTTGCAGAAAAGAACATTCGAATCACTGCAGAGAACATGGTGGTTGCTGGAATTTGCTCCTATCAAGCGGGTCGTGTATGGCACTCAAGACAGTCACACATTCGGGTACGTGCTGTGTGAGCTGTTCGCTGAGCATGATGAATTCATATGAATCTACTGAAGGCTCCACCGTGGCAAGCCTAGGGAGATCCTCCCCGGACAGAAGATTCACGCTTCTGTGCTTTTCAAAGGCAACTATCGAGCCAAGGCCAAATTCTGGAGGGATTTCGACGTCTGGCCAGAGTTAATGTACTGGAATGATCCAGCCAGCCATGAACGGCTTTCGAAACTGGGACCACTGTGGGAGAAGGATATATTTGATGCATCAACCGTGGGCTCACTTTTAAGAGATATTCAATTACACGGGATGGAGTGTTTCGAGGCAGTTGACCGACTATCATTCATGGCTTCATTTAGTGAGCTTTTTTTTTTCTAAACGCAGTTTATCTTCTGAGCACTTTACAGAACAAGGAAGAGCTGCGATCAGAAAATCTAGTGGCTGGGAGAGCCAATTAAATGAGTTGATCCGTTACAGTGACGATCCGAAAGTACGTGTCAGTGCTACCGTTGCACTGAGCGAACTATGTAAGTCACGTCGAATCTGTTGCATCATCGTCCTCTCATCGTCCTCTCACTTTCCACAGTGCCCGAACTTGGCGCGGAGTACTTGGAAAAGGCAGCCGCTGACGTGTTAAGAATGCTGGAGAGCAAGGACGATATTAATCAGATTCGAGCCTGCAAAGCCCTTCCCGCCCTAGTCAAGCATGCTGCGGTAGGGAGCGAGATCTTGAGCGAAAAAACATTCCAGCGTGTACTGGACCTTGGAGGAGTCTCTGAAACCGAGTCGTTGACGGTGCAACTTCATGCATCACAGACTTTGTCGTTGCTTGCTCGCCGCGGTTCGTAGTCCAGCACAGGAACTTACGCACAATGTGACTGAGATGTCTTCAGATGGGTATAGACCAGCTTTGACAGACAAAGCAGCGAAGGGTATCACTGATCTTCTCGGCAGCGAGCGTAAGTTATTATCCCAGTCATGCCTTTATATCGGAAATGACTTCACTGATCGCAGATGAAGAAATCTTGGTATCGGCCTTACGCATACTTGCCGCCCTTGTCCATGATGGTATGTTCGGGTTTTCTTTAAACGCAGACGTATGCTCGACAGCCCGTTACAGAAACTGCACAAAATAAGGTCCTGGGTCTCATTCCTGTGCTCATCAAGCATTTGAAACAGCACGACTTTTACATCTCACCGCCGGTGGGCAATGTCATATGTGCATACGCAACACATGGTAACTTTCTTATGAGACCCCTTGACTGTTGAGCTCACACTCAGATGCAGAAACCTTCCGTCAGAGTTTGCTCAAACCAGAAAGTAGCTTTCTTGAGCTTTTGGTCGACATGTTAGAACATCGTTTGACTGATATCGAGGATCCTGCCATTCATATTCTTCGTCATCTTGCACACCACAGTACGGCAGCTGCATTGACATCTATGTATACAAGTGCTGACTAGCAGACCTCTAGTTGATGTTCAGGAAGCCTTGATTGGCAAAGGACACATTAAACACCTCGCGTCATTGATGAAAAGTCGAAGACAAGAAACAAGTAATGGAGCTACTCTTGCAATGTTATCGATTCTCCCGCATCGTGAGTTTCTTGAACGATGATATCTCTACCGCTGCTAAACTTATTTTAGCATTCATACGATTTAGGGCAATCGAGGAGGGTGTTGTTGAGACGTTAGTCAATCATCTAAAACACCAGAAGAAGTGTTTGTTTGCGGCTTACGCGTTTTCTCTTATCCTGGACCACGGTCAGTGTCTCACCTGATGTCGTGATTGAATTTTTACCTATATGCAATTCAGAGAACATCAGAAAAGCTATGTTTGAGCTATCCGCATCTACCTACATCGTCGGCACTTTCAAACGAGGATCATTCAACGGGACGGTCGAGAATGAACCCGGCAAAGTCGTGCTCGGACGTCTTATGCACAACGGTAAGCTTGTGCGCTGCTGCGTTTCCCCTCTCGTGATCTCAACATTATTATAGATGACCTGAGGGCAGCTGTTCTCAAAGCCCACACAACAGCGGCCCTTTGTGCCATGTTCAGAAAGGGTAAAACGGAGCTGAATCATGCGGCATTTGACTTCCTGGATATCATGTCCAACTATCGTGAGCACGCATTTCTATACTCAATATCAATATCTTATGCTAAGGAGCATTAAAGCCGATGGAAAAGAGTTGATTAAAGATTCCAAGGTTCCCATGTTCCGCGCCATAGTAGCGGCCTTGGACCAGCAGAACTGGGACTCACAAAAGAACGCTGCAATGGCACTCCACAACCTTTTCGGGGTTCGAGATTCTTCTGAAAAAGCCTTGAGCTTTGTCGTGGAAGAGTTTCAATCGGTTATCTTGGAAGGAATTCCGGACATACTGAAATTGTTGGTGTATGATCGGTCTTACCGTGTTGTTGGCGGTGCAGTGGCTCTCCTTGCACTATCTGAAGATGGTATGTTTGATTGAACGATAGGCGCCTTATACATGCTCATATTTCTGAAGGAACTGTACGGGCTCGTGTGCGAGAGCATGCAGATTTTAGATTCGTTAGAAACCAGTATTTCTCAAAGAGCATGAAACTACAGTATCATGGCTCAGACCCACGGGAAGGTGGCCTATGCTTTTTCTCGAATGTTGCGAGGATCTAACTATTATCATTAGAGGATGTCCACAAGATACTTGACAAATTATTTGCGGTCATGGAGGAAAACACTCGCCATCGGGGTGCCTTAAGGTTCCCAGAAGTGCACCCAATACCTAGCCGCAGTGTCTTGGTCACTTCCCTCGCGATCCTATCTTGCGTCTTCTATATTCCTTGCGGCCTTACAGCTATGCTGGCTGGATTGGCAATCGATAAGACAGAAACGTCGCCCAACGCGCTCAATCCCAGGCTAAGCGCTTCATAGGAGAATTAAAGAGTTACAGTGTGCAATGCGAGCAGCAGAGACTATTTATTACAGTGTCTTGGTAACGATTGGAACATGATAATCAAGTACGTTTCTTCTCGGCTGCCTTGCGTTTGGCCTCTATCTCTGCGGCCTTTGCTGCGGGATAGTGAGTATCATTGCGGATGACTTGTGTGGACATTGTAGCGAACCTTCAGCTTCAGCCTTCCTCTTGGCTTGAGCAGCCTCGCGCTCCTCTTTGATCTTTCGGAGACGAGCGAGATCAGACTTTGCTTCATCGGTCTTGCCAGCAAGATGTAGCTAGAGTCAAAGGAGTGAGCTGAATGAAGACGAAACATTATATGATGCTTCGGCCAGTCAAACTAACCTTCCAGTAGCGATCCTTGGCTTCTTGTTTCTCCTTTGCCTCCCTGAGAGATAGATAGTCAGCGATAGTATTCCTGAGGCGTACACACCCCACCTTTCTCTACGGGTTAGCTCTCGGGGTGCACCAAGATCAGATATGTTCATCTTCTTCTCGACATGATTAGGGTTTATTAGATCTGCATCTGCTTCGTCCTCTCCCTCCGGCTGTTTCTGCTCCAATTGTTTCTTCTTGAGCGCCTTTCGCTCAGCACGACTTAGCTCAGGCTGTGCGGCACTGCCGCTGGCCTCTTCTCCCTCTCCCTCTTCTTCTTCATCATCTTCCTCCTCTTCCTCCTCCTCCAATTCGTTGTCCTCATCTGAGTCGGCCTCGCCCTCTTGACCACGAGGAGCCCTGATCAGGACGATCATTGTACCAAGTGCCATGACTATCTCCAATGAAAAACTCACCATCGTTTATCAAGTGATACAGCAGTTCCGTTCTCATCAATTTCAAGGTGTTTGCTAAGTTAAACAACACTATTCAGCGTGTACGATGGGATGACAACTGTGGGTGAACGGTACCTGAAATTCCTTCCGCCGCCACGCTTGGTCTTGAACTTGCCTGTTCAATAAGCATCAAAATATGCACCTCAGATACCGTCAGAATTGACCGGTTACCTGTTCCTCTGACCATCTTATTTTCCTGGGTGTGGTGCTGTGAGGAGTGAAGAGATTCAAATCGCTTCCAGGCGGATAAGATAAAAAGGTGCACTAGCCAAATGGACTTAGGCCAAGCTTATGTCAGCACCTCTATTCCGTTTTGCAACGCTCGCTACACAGAAGTTCGGGTTCAAATCGACCATGACCACAATACCCTCCCGACTCGCGCAGATGACGCGCATCTCGAGCAGCCGCGCAGAAGCGCGCCTTCGAGTTATTGACCTATACAGGGCATGGGTCCGTACTGTACGTGCGCCGCCGACTGAGCTAGCTTCATATCCGACATTAACCGAACAATCTTCAAGGCTCCTGAGATTTGTACCATTTATGCGTTGAACGTCACCCCAGCCTACCTGCGCCATTGCATTCGCCAGAAGTTTGAGCAGAACCGTCACGTAACAGACCAGCGCGCCATCGAGGTGCTACTGCTCAAGGGTCAGCAGGAATTGCAGGAGACGTTGAACTGCTGGAAACAACCGGACCATATTTATGGGATTTTGCTCCAAAATACGCAGCGGCCGCAGCGGTCATTCCTGCAGAAGTTTTATGAGGGTGGGTGTGACCCTGTTCCCTTTATTCGATCACGCTCATATGATATCATTTGCGATAGGTCGCGACGAGGACGCTGTTCTTCCCGCTGCATCTGGTGTCGTTATATAGAAATAATAGGAGATAATGATCAGTTTGCTTCCTTCTCTGGCACATTAAATGCGTCGAAAGGCATTGATTGCGTAGATGAATATGCGTAAGTGGCGGGTGGATGATATACTCCTTGTGTGGCCATTTAATTTTGCTGTCTTGTTTCACGTTGGCGTGACGTTTTACAACGTTTTTAGTTATCAAATAGCAATTGGAACCAAGTTCAACTTTTTCAGCACATCTAGGCCTCCTGGTTCTAAAGTTTAACTTGCCACGGTCCGCCTAAACATTCTACAAGAGGGTGTGCCAGGCAGCTACTTTCCCGGTGGAATAATGTATATATCAGCGGTCCAATGGAAATGTAACAAAGCGAAAATGATTGACAACAAAGATAGGTTGGTTAGCGTGTTAGTAAGTGTACATATATAATCGATATGCGATGCAAATTTATTCGCAAGCGAATAACGGTCATGACAAGCAGTCAAGCGGATCTGGCTCGCTATCGTCAATTCGATGCAATGTAGCGCTTGCCTTAATGCGGTCTAGGACATCCTTGGGGGGACCTCTGGATTTGGATTTGAGCTATAAATCGTCTTGTGAGAAAAGATTAGAACACTGAACTATATGGAACTGACCTTCCCAGTCCTCGGCTTTCTCGATGGAAGGGCGTTCTCTTTCTGTTTCTCGGAGGAAATTTGCACACTGAAGGCGCAGATTATGGGAACGCTCGACCAGTTTCTGCGATAGGACGTACCCTGGTTTCTGTTCTTCATCAAACCTTGCCTTCTTTGAAGCAGGTTTCTTAGGCATGTGATCTTCGTCATCGGATTCCGGTGGGCGCTCCTTCTTCCTTTTTGTATCTTTCTTCATAGCTGAAAGAGGTTTCTTGACAGCAGGGTCCTCAGCAACAGGTTTCGATATCGCACTGGAGTTATATAGAGGCATAGATTTAGCGCTTTGGTGTTTGGCAACTTTAACTTTCTTGACGGGCTGTTCCGCATCTCTGCCGGCATCGTCAGCAGGTACACTGCGCTTGGAGCTGGTGGGAGTCTTCTTCATGGGAATATCTACGGTCAGAGATCCATAGGTTTTTGTTTTCATTGGGTTTGAAGGTTCCTCATTGGCTTCCGTCCACTTTGAACGCTTCCGCGTCCGAGAAGCATCTGTCGGCTGGGCTGTTGAATGCAGGTGTTCAGATGATGTTAGCAGCGTTTCATAGATATATAAGAATGTTACCTTCATCTGAGTGCTCCTTGCGATTCTCTGTGCGTTGTTTGGCTTGCGCGCGATTGAGTGGAGCATCTTTGGTGGAGGGCCGCTTGTCGGAAGGCTTCGGAATCGCGGAAGGCTCAACATTTGCAGGTTTATTGTTAGGCATAGGCACGTCCTCATCATCGGACTCGATTGTGACGATAACAGGCTTGCGTTTAGAGTGGGCCTTTGGTCGGGGAGCTTCCACTAGGGTGCCTTCGTCGTCTGATTGAGGCGCCTCCGCTAATTTGGCTTTGACTTTGGATTTATCGGGTGGCTTTGCCTTTGACGTCCGCGCCTTGCGGTTTGATGGTTCAGCATCGATATCTGGGTGAATTATCGTCTACATAATGCAAAAATATGATGATGACAATGAACGTGCCAAGATCACTGGTTTGAACTTTGGTTTTCGGGGGCCGTCCTCTGCGCTTTGGAGCAGGTTTGACTTTGGTGGTTTCTGCTTCGAAGACATCGTTACCTGATAACCGGTATGGGAAATAATCTGAGCAGAATGGGAGAAGAACTAACCATCAGTAGGTTTGGCCTTGCCTTTGCCCTTACGAGCAGTCGGGTCTACTTTCTTCTTTGTCTGCGCCTTCGAGATTTTACCTCCAAACTCAGCAGAGGGACCTGCACGATGATCGACTGAGGACATTTAGCGCGAAACAGTGAGACGCACCTGCTGCAGCATTTCCACTCACAAAGCCCGCTGGAGCCTCGGTGTTGGTTTTTGAACGTGAAACCTTGACCTTCGCAGGGCTCCCCTGGGCTTTGCTGGCTACCTTGTTGCGTTTAGCCTTTGATGGAGATACGCTAAGGCTTCGGTGGCGGTAGGGTGATTTGGTGGCTGCTTTTGAAGGGGACTCTCCAGAAACAGTGCGAGCCAGCAGAATATCTTTAAGGGGATTATTCTCCGAGGGAATAAATGCACTGCAGAGACCAATTGAGTTGAATCGATACACGTATGTAGGTAGGGGGAGCACTGAGTACTGACCCTCCACGATCCCTGAATCGTGCCTGTTGTCTCTGAAGACGCTGAGCCTTGCTCTCCTCCACAGTCACAGGCAGCATCTAGAGCTCACAAAGTAGTAGAAGATGAAGAAATTGGCATGACAAGTGACTTTGGTCAGAAACTGAAGTCATGTGATAAGTGAAAGTCAATCACGTGATGCGCGATTGTCCGCGTCTCCTGTCAACTTTCAAGTAACAAACTCTCGGTCTTCCTCGATCTTCTCACCAAGGCTCACGACTTTCAACCGCCATAATGGCTTATATTCATGTTGTCGACTCGCTCGCTCTGTCCTTATTGTTATGCTTCATTTATCACGTTTTACGTACAGCTTACAATCAGAACATCTCTCCGCAAGGAATCAGAATCCGCCAAGGGCACATCCTTCGAAATCAGGTCACGCATGCTCGTTTCCTCCCAACTCCATCTGCCCACTCATTTACATATTCCACTATTTTCATCTTCGTCTCGCTCACCGACCTCGAGTCTTATGGCCTCAATTTACTCGGTGGATGGCTATTTCGATATGGGAGTGTCTGGCGCAATGTTGTCGGCATCCGTGCCATAAAGTATCTTGGCGAAAAGCACAAGGTTATTTCGATAAGAGCAAAGTTGGAATATGCTCTCTCGGAACGCGGGTTCGATGCAAGTGTGCTCGGTGACGTCTGGATGATGACGATGCCCAGCATCTTTGGCTTCGAAGGCTTGAATCCTTTGACCGTTTATTTCAGCTACAACAACTCTAATGTTCTGAAGTTTGTTGTCCTAGAGGTGTGCGATTTAACAACCCTGGTCCAGAAGTACATCTTAGCTTATGAAGTTCTAGGTTCATAATACTTTTGGGGAGGGTCACGTATACGTGCTCGAGGTGGGTAATTGCGAAGACAACAACCGAGCACGAGGGTAAGGTCTCATTTTAATAGCCCTTCTTTCTCTAACCTGTCTCAATTCAGCTACGATCATCAATGGACTTTTCCCCGAAATTTCTTCGTTTCTCCCTTCAACGATCGTACCGGGTTTTACACAGTTGCTGTCAAAGCACCTTCATTGCCTTTATCTGATACCCCACGCCCGGTTGTCTCGATCTACTTGTATATGCCAGACCCCGACAGCACCGACGCAGCAACTCCTGGAGTTGGACCGCTAAAGCTTACTGCCCTCCTCCGTACTACCACCTCCTCGCCGCTCACAACGCATAACCTTATCTTGTCCCTCGTGGCAAATTTCCTGATTCTCTTCAACACGCTCCCTCGGATCCTCTATCAGGCACTCATCCTGCACTATAGGAAAAGGCTTAACATTTTCGCAAAACCAGATCCGTATCCGTCCATACGACAATCAAGCGGGGACCTCAAATCAGGGGGGATTATATGGCAAAAGGAAAGCTTCATGGAGAAGTACTTCCGGCAACGTTTCTATTCCTTTCTGCAGCGGCGATGCCAGGAAGTTAGCATCGTTGTCAACCTCATCTCTGGAAATCCTTCGGTTCCGCTTATCACTTTCTCGTCCAATCTGGATGATTCCAGCCGCCGGACCCTGTCAATATCCTATACTTCCCCACAGTTTTTCATCCAAGCCTTCCTTGCGCCCTCCGCAGAATTCTTGCTAGCATTGGGCACTGCCGAAGGGCTGTTCACTGTATCTGATAAAGAACTGTTCCTAAAAATCTACAGCCACTCAAGCCAATCAAACACAATCATGTCCCGTTTGACTCACCTCATAAGATCAACTGTTCTCCCTTTGGGCTCACGTGGCAAAATCCTTCAGCCTCATCCCCTTACTGCTCCTTCGTCTCTCACCAGTTTGTCTGATTTTCTCGCTGTGAGCACAGTGATGATACTCGATTACCTGGAAATACTAGTGTTTAGTGCTGCTAGGGTAAGGTTCATGAGGGGAGACGAGCCGTGGTTAAGAGCGCGTTGGGACAGGGCATTGTTTCATATGGATTTGAAGTCTGGAACTGGGTTGTCTACGGTAGAGATTGAACATGGAGGGTTGAGGTGATGATTGTATTCCAGTTGTAACTTGTACTTGACAGGTGTGATATCTTGTAACTTTTTGGACCGAAACCTGGGAGCGACTTATACATACGTACGGACTACTGTTTGCATTAATTCTTGATCATTGTCCTCCCGTGCTAGCATAGTGTGGGTAGTACTCAACTGACGTGTATTGTATAGTATATTGCAGTTCATTATAAAGGCCTGAGTGCAAGGGTAAGCACAATCAGTGCAACTCCAAGAGGTTTCGTTCAATTTGTCCAGCGATGAAAAACTTGGTGCGATCTAATGGCTATGGCAAGTGAGAAGGCGAATACTTAGCGTGATAGATAGGAGATAACGATTGAGTAAGTGCTATGTACTCGAGTCCCAACAATATTTTGAAGGACTCCCTGGCTCTTCAAGCCGATGCCGTAGTCTAGGATCGATAGTGGCGTCTGGTGGTGTTATTGGAGTGAGGGACTGTGGAGGGTGTTCAGTGACTCCTTCCTTCGGGGACGGATCAACATCGTCCGAAGAATGTTGCATGTCTTCCATGTCCTGCATTTCTACATCGCCTCCTCTGTCCGCATCATCCGCTTCACTCTCTGACCCATCACCAAGATCCATTGCTTCGTCGACAGACATCACCATAGGCACGTCGCCTCCCTCTTCGTGATCATGTCCCTCGACTGAGGCCGCTGGAGCGGCAGACGATGAGGCCTTTCGCTTAGATTTCTCAAGCCTTCGGAGCACTTTGGAAATGTACTCCTTCGCAAACTTCTTGATTTTTGCTGCCTTCTCGTCAGATAGTGCGTCCAGTTTGCCATCTTTGTAGCTGGAAGATTTCTTCTCCTTCTCAGCAATGACGTGCGTAAGCTGGGGAGTGCTATCAGTGGACAATCCCCTTGGAGAGCAGTAAGACGGCACAGACCTCCTTAGCATATTTCTTGAACTGGTCGTGGTTAAGCTGCTTTGAATACTTGGACATGCATTTGACGACGACTGCGCCCACGAGCTTCAACAGCCTCTTCTCCTTATTTGTTTCCTTTTCCTCTGTTGTCTGAGTCTTTTTCGGAGGTCTTTCTTTCTTCGCCTTTTTCTCCTGTGGAGGAGGCGACGGAGGGGGGGCCTTGGCAGCCTCCGCCTCGGCAGCTGCTTTTGCAGCGGCGATCACAGCAGCAATTTCGTCTTTCGATCGCCTATTAACCACTGGCGGAGTCCAAACGGGCCACTGAGGCTGAACGGTGACAACAGAAGTAGAGGGCGGGCGTTTAGGGGCGGGGCGGAAATCGTGCTGCTCGTACTGGTCTTGCCATTTTGGCTTCTTGAGTGGGCGGAGTTCCCCTTCTAGCGAGTCGATCATGGTAATGTGGTGCTGAGGCTGCTCTTCCTCGCCATCCTGCATATTTTTAATGAAACTGTGCTCTTACTGGAAGCGAAATACTAGCTTACAGCTTTGACTCGCTTGGGAATGCGATATGCAATTTCGAGGGTGTCCCAGTGGTCCAATAACTATAACTATCCCGTTAAAATGGTGATGCGTTTAGGAATGGTACTAGCGACCTTTTGAGCAAGTCCTTTCATGGACTCGTTGTCCGACTCGAGACATATTCGAACAGGTATGGTAATCTTCGAATCATCAACCTTATTCCTCTGGATAAGCGGCCAGCGGCTCATGGCCTCCAAGGCCTGTAAGAGTTTGCGTTACTATGTGGCCACCCCTACTTGAGAATAATGACTCACGGCGATTGTGATGTCGATGTCTTTAGCGTGATCTTCGAGAATATTGTGCATTAAACTGAAGCCTCGCAAACGCATAACCTGGCGCAGTGCCGCTTGGTCCTCGGTGATCTAAGGACAATTCATTAGACTTTCCAAAAAGATCAATATGAAGGCATACCTTGATTCGAGTAAGAAGTTTGAAAAGGACTTTCTTACTTTGGGTTTGTCGGATTGCTTGAACCAACTTGGGAATGTCCTTCTCAAGAAGAGGTTTAAGCTCTGGCTGAAAGACGGTGAGTAACAGAAGAGACGAGAACGATCGCAAGACATACCATGTAGTCCTCATCAAGCTTTCTACCCTTCTTTTTCTTACTACCCTTGAGGCCTAGCTTCTCCACCTCGTCGGTAATACCCAATGCTAATAAAGGAGGAGCATTGTCAATTATATCCCAGGTATTCGCTAGCAGACGCACCATCAAGGTAAAGGTCATCCATCCCAGCAATATCAGTCTGGGTCTTGCCACCTAAGAAGCCCACACAATTCGCCTCTCCGCAGTAACACGGTTGTGCCTCATGCCTTAGACATATGAGCTCATCTGAAAATCAATAAGGAACTGAGCTTACCCGTAACGGTCCACATTGTAATTGAAGGTGAGTTCCTCGTCTTTTCGTATGTACCTATTTGCGAAGATGCCCATGCGGACGTGCTTTCCCACTGTCCATTTCGCGACATAGCAGTTGGGATTGCAACTATGATTTGCGAATCTGCCAATACCGCCTCGCTTTGTAGCATCGATGTACTGGAAACCCGGCGAAAGACCATCAGTGGTTTGTAGAGGAACCGGAAGGTGAGGCCACGTACTTCATCTCTCTGTAACATCATGAAGTAGAAGTGCTTGACCCCTTCCTCCCCATACTGACGCATACGCTTCATGAAGGAAGGATGGCTGACGACATCGCCGACATACTCATAGATGAATGCATCCCTAGGCAATGTTAAGAGTTTATAACGCTTCAGAAAGGACAAGATATCTCACTTTGAAAGATCCGTACCCGCTCGAAGACCGAACCCCTTCTTTTCTGTCTGTACAATCTGAATATTAGCGTACTCCTTGCGCTGAAACCTGAAAACATGGTTGAGGATGCAGCATGTTAGTAGTGGAAAGAAATAGGACATTAAGCCTACCGTTGGTTCTGGCAGTAAATCCGACAGCGACAGTCTTCTGGGAGGCACTCCACCTGTGTGAGCCGATTGATACAGTCCGACTCATGCCCACAGGCATCCGATGGGTCGTCGACACCTACGCAGTAAGACCTTAGAGTCTACAACTACTCTAATCAAGAGGATATCAGACCAACCATGGTCATATTGACAGTCACAAGTCATGCTCTCTCCCTCTTCTCTTGAGCGCCCAAGCGTCCCATACTGATAGTGATTGTCAGGTATCTCTACAAATGTTGCATGAGCGGCGGGTTCCGCGCGCGGAAGGTCGCCAATGAGTTGTGGGCCTGTTGGTTTGGGTTTTACACTGGCTGCGGATTCAGAAGATTCTCGCTTGAGGGGCGGTGATGGCTCCGGCTTGGAGGGCTTAGTGTCTATTGAAGGGAAAAGAGATTCTTCTAGCTTGATACCCTCCTCAACCTTGGGTTTAATGTCTGGAGGGGGACTCTTGCTCTTGGAACAAGATTTAGACATTGTGGTAGGGGTGTAAGTGCGAGTCCGCTGTTAGAAATGGGAACAAGACCTCTGACGAAAGAGAGGTCAACGTTAATAATAAAAACTTCAACTCCAAATGCTATACAGGCGTGTAGAGAGTGCCAGTATGAAACGCTGTAAAATAAAGTGTAAATGAGTTCATATAAATTTGAGAAGGTGAAACTGACCTGGTGTTGTGAAAAGTCACGGGCTACGGCAGTGAGCCCGATCTTCCAGCAAGCAGTCACTAATGGCTGCGACTGTAACTTCTAAAAAGCGCAAGCGCAATCTAGACGACACTCAAAGGGTGTCCTTTGTACTCTCAGACCAGCCTGCAACGCAGCTGGGTCCCGTTCTTGGTGAGTGCAGATGGTCGTCACAGTAGAAGCTTTCAATTCAAGCAAAGCCGGTGGTGCCACGTCCACTAGCTAATTTCCCCTCCGTCAAGCCCACAAAATCCACTGCTTTCAAATGCTACAAGACAAAGGCACAAAACCCGACGACGGACAATGAGGAAGTGCCGTTCGCTGAGATGCCGATGCTGATTGCGGGCGAGACAGAAGCTGTGGACTTTTACTCCTCTGAAGAGACACAACGAGGCTCACTTGGCAGCAGGTGCGTGCATACACTCTGCATTCATTATTGATCCTTATATCTGTCTTTTTCATCATTTATTTTGCAGATACCTTATCGGAGTGCATAATAAACGCACTGGCATTACAACCCTTCGAGCTGCTCCGTTGCACATCCTCACACATGATGTTAAAGCCCTCAAGGGTCTCCAACCTGCAGCTGTTTCTACTCTTCAGCGGCTTGAGGCCCGGGCTGCACTGGGTGAAACGTTCGGCACCAAGAAGGCAAAACTCGCCATCCGCGCGCAGGAGCGCAACAAAGTTGACGTTTCTGCAATGGAGGGTGTTGCAGATCACCTCCAAGAGAGTATTCTAAAGAACACATCTACACTACCATCAAAAGGCCTGTTTGTTTTCTTCCCATTCCATTTTCATGCTCAATGATCTCTCTAGATGAAGCAAAAGCGAATGCGGACAGTGCTCGTTTAGTTCCGCAGTACGACATTGACGCTCTCAATCCGAGCGATATTTATCCCTTGCACAACATGATTCCAAAGCCTGAATGGAAGGCGTTGTCTATTTCTGCTTACATGGGCGCGGGCGGTAGTGCCGAGCGGGTCGCTCTTCTCCCCTACAAGCGTTCCAACTGGATCAATGACCATTTAGCGCTTGTATTTGCCTCTCCTACACCGAACAAGACTACCATGTACGTAGATGTATTATTCATCACCAGAACCCACTGACGCAGTGATATTTCCAGAAAAATGCTCGTATACATCTCAGCAATGATCGCATTCCACAAGGCCACCTTTAAAGATATCGACAAGGCCGCCATTCAACAAAAGCTCTCTATCGTTCCTACCGTCGTTGTTGACGGACTTCTATCACGGTTCACAGAGACTGCACGTGCATCCATGGAGTACGTCTTCTACACCTTCCTTGGGGCAGCAGTCCTCAGTAATTCCTAGGACACGAAAGACATCTGAAAAAGCGACTATGCTTCTGACGCATATGTTTGCATTATGCCTTCACGTTGACGATTTTGCGACTGACACAAGCGTTCTCGCTGCTGATTTGAGCATGGAACCGGCGAAGTAAGTCTTTCAGCAGCAATAGTCGTGCACTGAGCTCATGCCTTAGCAGGGTCAATGTTTTATTCAGGTCCCTAGGTAGGCGCAACCTGATTTCGATCGTCTTTATCTATCATTGATTACGTTCGCCTGACAGGCTGCAACATCAACAAGTTAACACAGTCCGATTTGAAGCGTTTGGGTCTTCCCGATTCTGCGGGAGAAGTCAAAAGGGCCATTCTAAAGACACCTCTAGAGTTCCCGAAGCCCCGGATGAGACGGCGGGCGTAATACCTAATTGCCTATATTCGGGAGCATCTCAATGCAGTATCCGACCTTCATTTTCTTCCATGGAGTCGATGAGATATTTCCTAGGCCCTGGAAGGCGTTGGAATGATATTGTCTGTGTAACGAAGACTTTCGGTCAGAGTTGCCTTGCGTCTCAGAGGCATATTTCGGGGGTCAATGACTCGATTGTTCCATGGAGCAACCGTGACATCTTTGTAGCCTGAATAGTATGTAAACTCCATGCAAGTTACGGAGCAGCGACGGAAAATTATAAATATCCAGCTGCCGGAATCTTATGTAGTCGTTCCTCGTACACGATGTACATATGAGTCTTGAGACGGTCATGTTACATGTCCTACACGTATGGTACATGCTTAACTACAACAGATGGATTGTTTCACGTAATTTCACCTCACGCCAATTTTATCACCACCTTTCCAACATGCTTCTGGCTCTCGAGGTACGCATATGCCTCAGTAGCCTCCTCGAAGGGAAAGACTTTGTCTATCACTGGGCGGATTGTACGCGCTGTAACGAATCGGTTCATGTCCTCAAACCTTCCAGTCGCTTATCAGTACAATAGAGATAGCGAGATTAAAACATACTGTTTGACAGAGCCAATCAAAATTCCGCGGAAAGTGATTGCTTTCATGATGGCAAGCCCTACAGGAATGCCGTTGTCACCCTGCAAACTACTGTCAACAATATGAATGAATATATAACCACAACGACGCGTACCCCGGATACGAAGCCGATGATATGGATCCAGCCTGCATAGCGTACGGCGTTAATACACTTCAGCATGGTGTTAGGCCCTCCGACCTGTACAACACTTTATTAAGCTCGCGACGATCGTGAATGTTTGGCGGACTGACTTCGATAATGTGGTCAACCCCACGGCCGCCAGTCTAAAAGCCTGGCATAGGCGTGTTGTTATAAAGTTCGCATAAATGAACGTACAATATTCAAGATTTCTTCGTCCCATTTATCGTTCTTCTTGTAGTTGATGGTGTGCTGCACACCTAGTTTCTTCGCATTTTGCAATTTTTCATCCGAAGATGATGTCACGATGACGGTCGCGCCAGAAGCAAGGGCAAATTGGGCGCCGAATCTAACAGATCCAGCTCGAACATAGGTTAATCTTGTCGGCGAACTGTAACGTACATCGATACACCGCCAGTACCAAGAACGAGGACGTAGTCTCCGCCTTTGATCGGGACGGGTCCAAGCAAAGCATTATAAGCTGTCAAGGCGGCGCATCTGACGAGAGTCTGAGTCACAAGCATATCAAGATATAGCCAACTTACGGAAGAGTCGACCCTTGTTCATATGAAAGATGGTCTGGGATGCGGACCAATGACTTAAATAGATATTCGCAAGCAATACGACGATGATATCGAAAGAAAACACACGTGAACTGGGACATTGATGTACTCCCGAAGCACGCCATCGATATGACCACCAAGTCCAGTTAACTTGATGGCTTCAGTGACGTCGCCATGAATGTGATCCACTGCAAAGTTAGGGCAGACACGATCTCCAACTTTCCATCCCTTGACATCTTGCCCAAGTGCAACAATCTCCCCTGCACCATCAGAGCAAGGAACAATGTCAAACTTTTGCCTGTGAGATCTGCGTTGAGCGTGAATCAATTATATATAAAAACAATACTAACTGTGGGTAGATTCCTTTGGAGACCATTAGGTCACGGTACTGCGAGACAGTGCGAGTACGTTGAGTCTCTGACGGTTCAATACTACAATAAAGACAAACCTGCAGAGAGACAGCGTGGATTTTGATGGTCACCTCGGTAGCCTTCGGCTTCGAGAGAGTCACTGATTGAAGCTTCAAGTTCTGGTGGCCATCACCCTACCATGTCATGGTTTCAATGCCGACCTATGCGAGTAATGATACAAGTCACGCCGCGACGCGTACCTGGCTGCGATATTCACGGGAAATGTTTGGAAGAGACATCACTGCTTAAGCTTCAGCTGTGATAGTTGAGGAATCTG
The DNA here is from genome assembly GCF_016758775.1 of Suillus clintonianus. Lineage (NCBI taxonomy): Eukaryota > Fungi > Basidiomycota > Agaricomycetes > Boletales > Suillaceae > Suillus > Suillus clintonianus. Next base: position 112,146 of record NW_024539278.1, on the reverse strand, counting down.
GTGGAAAATTCGACATCAGTTTCTGGAGACTGCCACATCATTTATAGTACAAGAATAAGATTGGTGGTGGGAACCAAGTGCATCATACCCGGTGGCACGGTGGCACCCGCGGCAAGGCAACTTGAGTATTATCAATGTACAGGGGTTTTTCATATTGGTCACTGATCGGCTTCCAAAATTCGCACATACATAGGCCGATCATCGGGGACGGACGGAAACGCATCGGTGCAGCTGTTGAAAACAATGAGCATTAGCTGACCCATTAGACTCCGTATTAACGGAAAACGGGTGTGCCTTGAAGCACTTCAATCATTCACAGTGATACCAGACCTGAGGCAAATCAAGTACCAGCAGGAGCAGCAGCGTTTGTACCAGCGCACCCCGCCGGGAGAGTAGAGGACAATCCCCGTTTATTTTCCGTGACAGACACGTAATCGGGTCTAATTTTGTTGGCGAGCGAGCATTCAAACTTAAAGTGCGGGAGACAAAGTACTTGCACGTGCACGTGGTGATGCTAAAGCGCGCAGTTTAAGCTCCGCTAGACCCACTGGCAGCTGCCGAAGTCTAGCAAGTATTCACGTGAACCTGAAGTCGAGCAAGCGTCGACTTGCAAGTGCATCTGCACCTAAATCCGTTTCACACTTGGAAAAACCTGAATATTAACGCATGAGGCTACAGTACCTGGCTTCAATTCACTCACTTTTCTCGAGTAATCATCCTCAGGATTTACCGCGATTTCCCGTTTGTTGTCACGGTATCTAAGAAACTGTCCTGCTCACTGGCGGGCTTGAGAAAGTGGGAGAGTTGTCTTCCTTCTATCAAGGTCTGACTGTGGGAGACTAGCTCACGGGGTCGTTTTAGTCGACTACGACTTGACTACGACAGTCTATTTTCAGCCCAAGTGATTTTCAAGGACGCCCCTGACCTTCCAGCTAGTGCATTAACATGCCTGATCCACAGATTCGCACGAGGGAAGTTTCTGTGCAACCGGCGAACATAAAAGTTCAAAATTTGTCTGTTCGAAGCAAGTCCCTTGGATTACTAGGTGCTTCTCTCAGGCCACATATTCATCTGAGCTCGCTATGTGTCGATGTTTTTTCCAGGAGCAGTCCCATCATCATGGTTGCGATTCTTCGCGCCAGGAATTATAATGTCCAGATGCGACGCATATGTTGTGACAGTCAACTCCAACCCCAATTCCATGAGCATGGGCAAAGGTATACCAGCGAAAAACACAAACCTCTCTCATCATGCAGAGTCTGTGTATCAACTCTTGTGACGGTCTATCTGTATGGCTGTTGACAAATTCGCCCAAGACACTACGGCCCACAAAGCCCTCGGGAGTTGGATCTCGACATGGGCTTTACACAGCGTCCTCCTCTTCGTTTCTAGTGCTACTAGTAAACACCAGGTCTTCACGGATTTCTTAAGCTGGAATTGATTTGATGAATTGATTTGCAAAAAATTATGGGACACGGCAATGTCGTGGTGAGCCTGATCTTCGAGCAAGCAGTCACTAATAACTGCAGTTACAACGTCAAAGAAACACAAGCATGATTTAGACGACTCTCCCTTTTGCGCCTGTCATACTACTAGCCATCCGCGCACAAGAACGCAACAAATCCAACGTTTCTGCAATGGAGGGTGCCATTGCATATCAACTCCAAAAGAGAACACATCTAAACTACCATGAAAAGGCTTTTTTTTTCTCACTCCGTTTGCATGCTTACTCTAGGGGCAAAAGCGAATTCGGACAGTACTCAGGTCCCTAGGTACGCATAACCCACTTTCAACATCTTTATCCCGCACTGATTGTGTCGCTCCTGATTTATACGTATCAAATGGGACCCCATGACGCTACTTGCTCTTTCTGGATAGTGAACTCCAGCAAGATACCAGGGCATGTTTTTTTCTTGCAAGTTATGGGGCAGTGAAGAGCGTACATCTATCAGAATCTTTGCCGTGCCTCGCACATGATGCACAGATGAGTCTAGGGACAGTCGCATATTGAACTGTTACATATCCTACATATATATTGTACATATGCTATAATACATATTGGAGTTCTCGATCCCTACCTTTGATCCTCGCATGATTTCACATTACACCAATTTGATTACTACCTTTCCGACATGCTTCTGGCTCTCGAGGTATGCATAGGCCTCAGTAGCCTCCTCGAAGGGAAAGACTTTGTCTATCATTGGGCGGATTGTACGCGCTGTAATGAGTCGGTTCATGTCCTCAAACCTACCAGTCACTTATCAGTACAATATGAATATGTAAAAATAGCGAGATTGGATCATACAGTTTGACAGAGCCAATCAAAATTCCGCGGAAGTTGATTGCTTTCAGGATGGCAAGGGCCACAGGAATGCCATTATCGCCCTGCGTAGATTGTGTAAATGGTATCAATAAAGATACAACTATGAAGCGTACCCCAGATACGAAGCCGATGACATGAATCCACCCGGCATAGCGTACGGCATTGATGCATTTCAGCATAGTATTGGGCCCTCCGACCTGTGTCACATTTGATTAGGTTGGTCACAATTATGCATATTTGGGGCCCCAGACTGACTTCGATGATGTGATCAACCCCATGACCGCCGGTCTAAATATATCAAGCGCGCTGGTGCGAAGGTCACAGGAATAAACATACAATATTTAAGACTTCTTCGTCCCATTTATCGTTCTTCTTGTAGTTGATGGTGTGCTGCACACCCAAATTCTTTGCAATTTGCAATTTCTCATCCGAAGATGATGTGACGATGACGGTCGCACCAGAAGCGAGGGCAAATTGGGCGCCAAAGCTAACAGGTCAGTTCGAACATTGGTTAGAACTGTCGGCGAATTGTAACATACATCGATACACCACCAGTACCAAGAACGAGGACGTAGTCTCCGCCTTTGATCGGGACGGGTCCAAGACAAGCGTTGTAAGCTGTCAAGGCGGCGCATCTGACGAGAGTCTGAGTCACAAGCATGTCAAGATATAGTCAACTTACGGAAGACTCGACCCTTCTTCATATGAAAGATGCTCTGGGATGCGGACCAATGACTTAAATAGATATTCGCAAGCAATACGACGATGATATCGAAAGAACACATACGTGAACTGGAACATTGATGTACTCCCGAAGCACGCCATCGATGTGACCACCAAGTCCAGTTAATTTGATGTCTTCAGTGACGTCGCCATGAATGTGATCCACTGCAAAGTTAGGGCAGACACGATCTCCAACTTTCCATCCCTTGACATCTTGCCCAAGTGCAACAATTTCCCCTGCACCATCAGAGCAAGGAACAATGTCAAACTTTTGCCTGTGAGATCTGCGTTGAGCGTGAATCAAATATGTATAAAAACAATACTAACTGTGGGTAGATTCCTTTGGAGACCATCAGGTCACGAAACTGCGAGTACATTGAATCTTTGGCAATTTAACGGCTCAAATGAGGACGGACCTGCAGGGATACAGCATGGATTTTGATGGTCACCTCGGTAGCCTTGGGCTTCGAGAGAGTCGTTGATTGAAGCTTCAAGTTCTGCCAGCCATCAGCCTACCATGTCACCGTTTCCGAGTTAATGTTGACCTCCGTTACTTAGCAGGTATAGTCACACGTACCTGGCTGCGATATTCACGATACATATCTGGGAGAGACATCGCTACTTCAGCTGTGTGCGTGAAGGAATCGGGTGGAAGACACGATATCAGTTCCTGCAGACTGCCACTTATTTATATTATCGAACTAAGGCCAAGGAAGGAGCCGAGTGCGTGTTAGTGCGCGTTAGTGCATCGCGGTGGCACCCACGATACGCCCCCCATGAGGATCGAGGGCAACTATCGACTATAAGTAGTCAGCTGGCCCCGTTAGACTCCGTATTCACGTAAAACGAACATACGAGCACTAGTGCGCGATCCAATGATACAACAACCAAATAACTTCTGAGTCGCTTTGGGAAAATATGAAGGCTTCTGATAGCGCATTATGCAAGGAAGCCTCTGTGACTTTCCCCTTGAAGGCCCAAAGACACAACATCCTTTTAGGACTAATGCTGATAAGGACATTCGGGAAGCAGACCTCATCTTAGATGAAGATTCCAACCAAAGAGCGGCGTAGGCGCTGACTTTCGCGTGTTGCATCTTCTTTTGAAGTTAAACGAGTATGTGGATTGGAGTCACTCAGCTATGTTGAGCTCACCACTCGGTGCATGGCACTACGCTGCGTCGCCAATATCATCGTCAAGACATGCATTGTACCTTGCGGGATCGAAGGAGTCTACGACTCTACGTCATATGAGCAGTGTCCTTAATACCAACAGCAGGCCCAGCGCCAACGATTTCGACACAGGGAGGCGTGCGTGGTGTTGTTTAAGGGTTATTGTCGTGTATCCATTGCCTTTTGAGTTCTTGAAGCTTCTATGAATGGATAGGCTTGAGCAGCGCAGTAAACGTGCCTTCCGTCTGGAAGCTCCCGTGCTCGACCAACTGGCTAAGTAATTGGAATTGAAGTTTAAAGGACTAGAAGACTCAGATTTGAGACTCATGTTGGTACCTGGGCGACATGATTGCCTACCACAAGTTAGAGCTCACTCGAGCAACTGTTGGCACTTCGTGTTATGCATGGTTATCTTGTGCACTGTGAACGAGAAATTGATTAAAGTTGTATATGTGGAGGGAGTCACTGGGCGCGTTCTCTGTGGATCTGTGTTGGGCCTCGGCCAAGCCTCGGCCGTGTCTAAGTTTGACCCCGGGAAGTCTTCCGATTCCGAAGTCATTGAGTTTAACTTGTTCAACGTTGACTAAGTACCACGAGTCAGAACTTGGCAAAGCAGCTGTGCATCTGCAGTCTATCAAGAAGAACCGAGCCAAACTTGTTCTTCCCATACCCAACGACATCCAGAACCTCCACTTACCGGCGGGTAAGACACACTTATGTACGACTCGGATGCTCATCACACTGTCTTTCTTCTGCATGTTTTTGACTGAAGATACTTATGCTTATATTCTGGATATTGTACGTACCTATAGCAGTCTAATATCCGCATGTACAATAAAACAAATTAAATAGTTCGTCATCATAAAAGGACTACACACACGCTAGGCCTGGTTCAGGGGTTCGTAGCCCCTCCGACTGGAGCCCATACCCATCCGCATGCTGAGCTTGCCAAGCAGGCTCTTACTCCTACTGCTGTTCGTGCTTTCGTGATCATGCTCAAGGTCGCCCCGCTCCGCTTCCTTCCGTCTCTTGGCCTCCTCAAAGCCTTCCAAGGGAACATCATACACCTGGCCATACTCCACGCCAAGCTCCTTCCCCATAGTCCAGAAATCCCTGCAGTTCCGCACAGCTCCAAAGTCAAATGGATTGCGCGCATGCGAAGTGAGTCCGCGTGCGGCACGGCCACGCGTGAACCGGTCGAGGCCGAGGAGGTTGAGCAGGAAGGCGGTACATGTTCCGGGTGCGGTGAGGGACCCGCAGAAAGTATGGCTGTGTGCTTGTTTGTGGGCACCACCCTCTGCTTCGCTATCAGTGTCGCTGTTCTGCTGGTGAGCGCCATGGTGGTGCCTATGTCCCATTTGCACACCGGCACCTCCACTGCCAGCGGCGAGGGTGCCGCGACCGCCCATGAATCCGAAACGCCCGAGGTTGGAGACTTCGAACGTTGTTAGCTGTCTGGTCACTTGCCAGTACTGCGTCACGAGAAGCACGGTAGTCCACGTTAGTTGCAGTGCTGACCATAGCGAGACGCAAAGAAGGAATGCGTCCTTCAAGGCCGGCTCGCAGAGTAATGCGGAGCAGTCGACAGATTCGGGGAATGATGACGATGAGAAATCTGACATCATTCAGACAAAGACTCTTCACCGAGATGACGATTGAGAACATACATTCATAAACGAGGTAGTCAAACAACACGATGTCGATGACTAGTGTCGAGACAAAGAGTAAAAACTGCCTGTGGTTATTTGCCCCAACTACAAAGTGCATCAGAGTCGTAGTGCTGGTATTCAAAGAGCTTGGCTTACCACAGTTCCAGACCCATGGACAATGGCTATGACGTACAGAGTTCACTTTAGTGGCTCTTTAAGAAAGGAGAAGACATACTGGTCACTTCGCGACACACATCGATCACAAACACGACAATGTTTTGACCGTAGCGGCTTCTTTGCCTGTGTAAAATGTTGACATAGGTTTGCACCTTACAAGATTAACAACGCACCATGCATTGTATGCAGAATGTTTGCCCGTTAAGTCTGCCCTCTGAAGCAAGGTCTTCGATGATCTCCAGTCTCCGTTAGCACATGCCGATACATTCTAGAACACGAATAGACTCACTGCCTTCAATTCTCCGTCGTGTGCTGGTCGAGGGCAAACACCTGGGTCCAAAGTAGTGGCACGGAAGAAGTTATATAAACATAGACCAAAGATGATTGCGAAAGCCAGGTGGACAAAAGCGTGCGATTCTGTCTCTGGAATGATGTCAGCTCGCGGCTGCAAGAGTATAGCATATGGCGTACGCTGCACCAGTCGCGTTATCCAGCAGTAACCAACCCATAGCATCGACCCTGCGATGATGCCTGCGAAATATGGACTTTGGTTTACCGTTCCAACGTAGGTGTTCTTGTTCAATAGTACCCGGGTCACGATCTGCTTGTCATGAGCTATCGCATAGTTATGGCAAGTTTGTCGCCACTTACATGATGCATGGCGAAAAACTCAGCCATGGCGAGTATGATGCCCGTATACCACGGAAGAATAGCAAGCGTTGTGAAGATGAAATATAGAAACAAGGAAGGTAAAATGAAGATTGCAATTTTGGTGTTGCGCTAGAGCCAGATCAGAAATTACAGCAGGAGATCAAAATTGGTGAACGGACCTCGTTCAATGGCTTCGCTTTAACCACACCATGTTCTGTCAAGCCACCCTCTTCCATGGCTCTCTTCCATGCTCCTAGGCTCTTTAATTCAACAGCCATGTCTCTTGGTGTACGCCCCTCGAGATCTTTTGCATGCATGTCTGCGCCCATCTCAATGAGGCGGCGGAGGATAACTCGATTGCCTCGGACCACAGCCCAGTGTAAGGGGGTAAGCCCAGCATCATCTTTTAAGTTAGGATTCGCGTTGTGCTTGAGCAGAAGATCCACAGACAACGCATCGCCCTGGTACGCAGCCCACATCAACGAGGTATGACCTTGCAAGTCACGAGAATCGACGTTCACAGGTTGATGCAGTAAGTAAAGGAGAGGCATCACTGATGACGAGTGTGTCACGAGGTGGAGGGAGTTGTAGCCTTGGGTATCAGCGATGGTTGGATCGGCATTGTGGGATATGAGCAGTTGCACGATGTAGAGGTATCCATTGCGTGCGGCCCATTGCAGAGGGGTAGCTTGGAGGTCGCCCCCTATTGCATCTATTTCCGCACCCTGTTCTATGAGATAGCGGCAGGTCGCAAGCTGAGCATTTATCGCTGCCCAGTGAAGAGGTGTGCTGCGGCCATCCATGAGTGTGGCAAAAGCAGAGGTGCGTTAAGCTTACACGTTCTGGTCATCTCTGTCTGTAACCTTGCATTTTCCTGATTCTATGAGCTCACGGATGGCATTGAGATCCCCGCGCTGTGCTGCTGAGATTATTTCTGCCTGTGTGACCGTTAGTTGGAGCCTGCGGGAGTGAAAGTCGAGCAATTACCACGGGTTCAACTGAGGGTTGAGAGTAAGATATGTTTGTTGCGGTAGCTTGCTCATGGACTACTTGAGTTGTAGGGTCGGATTTTTTGGGTTCATTCATGTCGTTCGTGCGGTCGTTGGCTGTCGTGGTCGTTCAGCTCACGAGCTGCAATATGCCGTCCACGTGAGTGTATGACGTGACGACGTGACGTGACTGCCATCAATAAACCCTATAGTAGGGTTAGGGTTCTACTACTTCTCATTTCCCCTTCCATGTCCGCGACAGAAGTATTCCTGGTAGTTGCACTAGGGTATATCCCCTATCCAAATAGTTCAGGGCAGCTCACTCATGTGTTTGAAGAGGATTCCTGTTCGTTAGCTGTCGCATCTTCTTGCAAAAGAAGTTGTACAAGGACCTTCAACAACTCGCCCCGCAGGACACGTTGCCAGGGTCCGCAGTGACTCCGCAATCCAGTAGCACCCAGCCATGGCATTCAGCACTCGCGCAGACGTGTTTCTCCCTGTGCTTTTCTGAGTGCAGTATCCTATTCTGCATGCTCATGTGCCAGGGTTTAGATTGGTTGGAACCGAGGTGTGTCGTAGCTCGATTGTGCAAGCTCTCTGCAGTGACTGAATCTATATGGGCCTAACAGGATTCGCCTTCTGAGCTGGCGAACATCACTATTCCTTCTATTGCTCACGATTCTTTTACTTATTCCCATATCGTTCAGCCTCATCCTAACCTACCGTCCTGGTAAGAATGCTATACTCCCTCCTGTCTACCCAATCGTCTTCTAATCATCTTCAGATAATCCAGGTTTCGTGCAATCTCGCGCATTACCGATTCGTGTTGCTTTTGGATTAGCACCTGTAGCGCTTTTCATCTTTGCCCTTTCATATATTCCACTCCCTGCTGAGCTACTCTTGGACAACCCGCTAACAGCAGTCACTGCGCGGCTAGTCACGTTGGGAACCACGGTCCTCGGGCTACTTTCCGGGCTCGGTGCAGTTAGTGGTGCATGGGGCATCGTCAACTGGTCTCGGTGAGTGGACTTTCGACCAGTTGCACTACTATTACTGAACTTGCAAAGGTCAACACCATCGGCGTCATCGATTGCATCTGCTGAAAATGCGCTTGAAAGAGTGAAGAGTGATCTGCGAGATCGTTCTCGTGACTTGGATGACTATACAAGTTCAAAGGTACAGTAGGCTAGCATAAGTCGTCGCACTTGGTCTCAAATATTTTAGCCACAACCAGATGGATCATGGTTGTCACGCGTGTCGTTCAAACGAAATTCACGTACGTATGGTTTGTCTGTTTCATCGGATCCTGTATTCACATCGTCGAATCTTTGCAAGAACAAAGCTCAATGCAGCAGGAAGTTATTGGTCTTCAAGCTCTTCAAGAGCAGATGAGCCTTCGTGTTGTTGCTCTCAAACGCAACCGAATTGCAGCAGAGTATGCAGAGTCGTTTACGGGCAAGACTATCACGTGGTCTTGGGCAGTTTATTGCGTCTGCCGCGTATGTAGTGTAAGTGGTCTTTCCTTCGACTGGAAACTCTCAATCACGTCTAAGCCAGTCAGCCTTCAACATTCTCTCACCGTCGGTATCGAGCTCGAGTCCCTCTTCCGCAGGAGATATAGTTGCGCATATACTTGCATGGCTGTTTTCTCTCCTCCCCTTGTCTGCGACAGGAGATGAAGGAAAGGTGCAATTTGACATTCCATCTCTATCAAAACAAATAAGTCTTTCCCTTGTGGGCGTCATCATTTTATTTTCCCTCCGCATGGTGCTACGTGGTGTGACAAGAGTGAGTCGTCTGTTGAACCTTCATTTCAGCCACAGTATTGATGTCCTACAGGCATTTCATGTTACATCGCGTAAAACATCAGCATCACTGATGCTATTGACCCTCGCGCAGCTCATGGTATTGGCGAATTATTTTTTGAGGTTTCTCGTGTGACTGAACGAGCACTTAGGGTATATATCTCCTGTCGACTCTTGTCCAGCTTCGAACAACCTTTCCACCCGCAGCATCCGGTGACTCTCAGGGTGCGTCTGATGATAGCATGAACTTGTTTGCGACGCTGCCAGAGTACTCGTTATTTGGTGGGTTGTTTGATTGGTCATTCCTAATCGGTGCTGCGGGATGCGCACTGGCTCGCTGGGCGAGAAGTTCGTTTGAAGGAGATGACTTTGATGTGTAATATTCGAACAATTGTACTTGTACACACGGCCTGCCTAATGTAGACATGGTCCGTGCACACCTTATATTTACATATAAAAGGACGCTCTGGACAACATGAATCCTTACCACTCTGGCCTTTTGGCTTAGATCAAGTGTAGTATCTGTTCTTAATAGTTTAACCACTATTATGAGGGCACCGCCCTCATTCTTTGGTTATCAAATTTTTGCCGCCCTTGTTTCTCCGAGCTCTGCTTGCAACTTGGAGGACATGATGACCTTGCCTCTGCACTATCGGCTTGCGTCGTCGGGGGATTTCTTTCTCTTGGGATCTCGTCTTCTCTTTGCCATTGAGCCAATACATGGTCTGTTGACCATGTCTAGTCCTTGGCAAACAGAATTTGATGATTATTTCTTTTGCTTCACTTATCTGTCCATATGTTGACTCCGCTGTATTTATAATAGGTTCAATTAATATTGTATGAGGTCTTTGACTCAATCCGTTCTCAATGTCCCGTCGAAAGTATTCTACAGGTGTAGATTTCTTGATGTGAGCCTTCAAGTATTCCCACCATGACCAAACTAATCGTTTCCTTTTCAGGTCGAAGAACGTCAATCTATATACCGTTGTTCAGAATTGCTGGAGATACCAAGTTTCAGTCACTCGAACTCAGGGTATTGCAATCAATGATACATCCAATTCTTGTAAACTAACACCTATTGATGTAGGCTTCGAAGGAGATGAGAACGGACCACTGCTGCCTTTGACATGTCAAACTCTTCGCCTCATCAATCAATCCACTCGTTGCGGGAGTTTCGAAACGCGCGGCACCTGACGGTTTTTGCACAAAAACTGTCAGGTGTCGCACGTTTCATCCACTTCGCAAGCATATTTGTCGGCTTCGAGCCCACGGCCCCGCTGATCTGGGTTTTTCTCTGCCGCTGACCCGGGGGTTTTCTCCGGCCCTGGTCCAGGGTTTTTAAAAACTGTTGGCCTTGCGACGTAGAGAGCTTTGGGGTACTTGGCAGGATTGGGGTAATGGTAATTTGCAAATTGTAAATTACCCCAAACCAACCAGAGGCGGCCTGGGCACACCTCCCAGTGTTGTCTGACCATTCTTTCGAGCGTGTGAGCGTTCGAACGCTTGTCCAGACAGCTCTGGGACTCAGCCCAGATGCCACCGGTCCATCTCCCAATATCTCCAAGTTTTTAGGGTCAGTCATGTTCCGTTTCTCGACCCCGGTACATTCATTTCATTAATCAAAATATCTTCCAGTAACCGACTCAACGACGTTGTTGACAACTGCAAGTACTCTGGATGTTCATGGGGTACCATACGGCGAGGAGCTGATTAGCCGGCGTTATGTCGTAGTCATACTTGTACTTAATTTTATCAGATGAACTCAAAGGAACTATTTTCAATCGGGTCCCGCCTGGTCTCACTGACTCACGCGCGACACCCAATTCCTCCACAAAGTCCGAATGTAATGGATACGTCGGGGCTACTTGTTTCAAACCTTGCTATTTTGGCTACGTCACGGTCAGGTGTTTATGAGGCAAAGCCAGTGTTCCGAGGGTAAGCGTATGCATCCTTATACCATGGACCGTGCGCTCACGATGCCGAGAGAACCACGAGATACCGACGTGGATCCAGAGCGTACGTCTATAGGCTTTGGGCATCCTCAAGCAAAAGCGTAATATACTTTCTTGTTCTTAGCCGCTGAGGCTGACTGAGTGCACTTTACATATAGAGGCCGTCTCATCTATTAATATTCTCAAACAACACGCTCGACCATTGACCGAGACGCGCGAATTCACGCGGACCGCTTATGCAGACTAAATGACTGCCCGACCAGACCGTATCCATGAGTGCAAATATATGTCGGAAAAATGGGAGCACGTGTGTTCTAATTTCTCAACGTTCAGGTATTTAACATGACTGATTCCAGGCTCAAACGACAGTCCGTCATAGCACCATGAGTTTATCAAAGATCCCCTTCGTCATAGCTTCAGCTATTAGCATCCATGTTTCACTCACTACTTCTTCCCCACCACCGTCATCTGAAGAGAAGGTGATGCCCACCGCGTTCGAATCCTCAATAAAATGGTTCATGGCATTTCGCGGGTTAGAGTGGATGAAGGTGCGTTGCACTTATACAATGGTGTATGGATCTGTTGACAACATTTTAGATCGGCGCATGGGCAGTATCATCTGCTGAAGTGGCCAACATCCTTGCCATGCACATAGATCCCTCGGGGGGCATCTACGGCGCTAGAGCTGTGCAACTTCTACGCTCTCTTCACCCCACACCAATCACCCCCACGTTTCTTGCGGGTAGTCTTGCCATCACGATCGGGGGCCTATTCAGGCTTTATTGCATATCGACGTTGGGAAAGTTTTGGAGCTTCCAGCTCAGCGTCAGAAAAGAGCATAGACTTGTGACAAGCGGACCGTACTCGGTCGTCCGCCACCCGAGCTACACTGGTCTTCTTCTTCAATCTGTTGGGATCATGATCATGTACGGAAGCCCAGAGTCGTGGATGCGGCAGTCTGGAATTCTACAAGTTCCTTTCATGTCGTTACTAGCGGCCAATTTTTTCGTCTTATTTGGATTATGTGTTTGGATTGGAGTCACCCGACCTGCGATAGAGGACAAGATGCTAAAGCGCGCTCTGGGAAAAGAGTGGGAGAATTGGGCAAAGGAGGTGAAATATAGGTTGATTCCTGGGGTCTATTAATTGGATGCATACCGTGTACCATATTGCGAGAATTGGTGTTTTATAGGAGTTGATTGTATGTTATACATCACGCGCAAGTTTTACTTATGTGTGAAGGGTAGTTGTCAGTTGACCAGCGTCATTCTGAAGCAATGTGCGAAGCAGCCTCTGACTATGTTTGCTTCCGCCTTGGAAGTAGGACCCTCGGAACTCGATGTCCGCTCCGTTAAGTGGCGGTGTTGATGCAAAAATATCCGGCGATAGGCTTACATAAGCCTCTTTACATCCGAGGTCCACGCCAGGCAGTTTTTGAAGTGTTTTGAGCCGTTCGCCTTTGGTGTGTGCATCCCAGACTATCAGCCGCTCCCCGCCGTTGAGTGAGTAGCAAACTGCGGACACGAAGTACCCCGACTTTGTTCTGGTTGATCCGAAGACTGTCTCTCTATTCTCGACTTTCCACTCTCTGCCAAATGTCAGACTACTTAGATGCGGTACTCGTCATGCGTGTCGTAGTATATAGAGATGCAAGGAAGGCTAGGGGAAATCATAGTCTATCAAGGCTGCAGGCACGAGCCGATTGAAGTCATGGACCGAGACTTCATGGGATATAAGCAGATGAGGTTTGGGCGCTTCAGCTGCACAGCCTATGCTGTATATGCTGTGAACACGAGGATACAGCATGTCAAGGGTACCAGGAAGCAGTTAATTTCACTCTGACTTGACCTGAACGCCCATTGTCCCCTACTATCTGCCCGTCGCTGTTGTCCTCAGTAAGTGATGAATTTGGAATATGTTGGATGATAGCTGAGACGGTGCTGCAGCACTCGGTAGTAGGAATTTTGGAGCATGTCTTCAACTACCACTAAAACGAAACGCATATCAGCAATAACGCCTCGCCAGAAATTTGAAGGACACACCGATTGGGTCCGGGGCGTCGTACACCTGCTCGACGGCCAGCGGATCATTACTTGTTCACAAGATGGCTCGCTGCGGGCATGGAACTTGGAGAGCGGAAGACAGATAGGAGAAGACTGGCGGGACGGAGACAGTGGAGTGATCAGTATAACGTTGTCCCCAGATGGGAAGAAAGTGATTAGCGGGAGTAGGGACGGTGGAGTGAGGTTGTGGGACATCGACACAGGGAAGATCATCGCAAAATGGACGGGACACACAGAGGAAGTGTGGTCTGTCTGTTGGAGTCGAGATGGTCGGCGAGTAGTGAGTGGATCTTTGGATGGGACTGTAAGGCAGTGGGATGTGGAGAGCGGAGAGCGGAGAGACAATCCTGGCACCCGGGCCAATCAAGACAGGGCATGCAGCAGTGTACACAGCCATCTATTCGCCAGACACAACCATGATTGCGACTAGTGGATATAATGGACCCAGGACTGAAGATAACCGCGAGTTCTCAATTAAAATCTGGGATGCGAAGACAGGCGAGCTTGTCGAAACTCTCAAAGGACATACATATTCGGTGCGGTGCCTGGCTTGGACCGTGGATGGGAAAACGCTCATCTCTGGGTCAATGGATAACTCGATTCGGACATGGAATACAAAAACATGGATGCAGACCGCAGTTCTGCATGAGCACACTTCCCTTGTCTTGAGCATTGCAATATCCCCGAATGGCCGCATCCTCGCAAGCGCATCATGCGACGATGCAGCGCGATTGTGGAACCTCGACAACGGCCAGCCCATCAGTTCTCCACTTCAGCATGCACGTGTAGTTGTCTGCGTCTCATTTTCCGCGGATGGAAAACTACTAGCAACTGGCTCCCGGGACACCAACGCGTACACGTGGGATATTGCTACCATTGTTAGAGAGGCTGGTCCCGACGAACTTCTGTTGGATCCACAGGTGAGTCAACATACCTCATTTTATTTCATTCTCACAACTCAACGCGCTTTGCCAGGCCAACAAGTCGGTACTCCGTGTACGTGACACCTTCATAAACAGATTTCATTGCATTCAAACATATATACTCTAGGAAAATGCTACACGACATCCGACCCAGCGACGTCGGCCTGCCCGTCGCGTACCCCAAGGTTTTTTCGATGACCCACGGCAACATTCTCAGGTATGTCATTTCTATGACTTCGATGTTTCTTCCTGACTTGGTGTGCTCAGTTCTCTCCACGAAGCCGCCTCCACTCCTCAGCACCGCAAGGAAGTACATTCCTTGGCCGCTTATTCCACCGCAGCCACTCCGATGCACGTGATACCTCACCGTCCTCTGTCGACTGGGCTCGACACCTTTTGAAATGGCGCGGACGAAATGGCGAGGGCACCGAATTCAACGGGCGCAGCTCAGCAGTTGTTGAGGTCCCGTATGCACAGGGAAAACGTGTATGTTTTTCCTCCATTTCAGACGTTCGACTCGACCTGACATCATGCAGAGGAATGCTTGTGCGAGGGAAAAACGGAAAAAGATACCATTTCACACTACTTCTGGCACCTCGCGGCCTTCCAAACCCAACGCCACTCAATCCAGCGGTGCGACTCAGACCCAGCCATCTTCGCAACTACAGCCACCTGTTTCCAATTCATCTACCACACCTGCTATTGGTGATACCACCACAGCTACAACCTCGACGCCCTCGCGCCCTGATGTAATGCTCAGACAGGCTGGACACTGGACTCGCCTCTGGCTCTTCATATGTTGCACGTCTCCCGAGTATATCGATGGTCATCATTAATCTACGATGTGCACCGCGCGAATACAAAACTCTATGGATAGCACTGGTGTGCCCTTCAAATTTTTTCAAGCCACTCTCGTTAATGCTTCTTGTTTCCAAATGGAAGGGAAATACATGTTTTGGCTCTGAGACTTCGCCCGTTACAATTTCAGGTCTTCCCACCAAATGCTGTACGAATGCCAGAGCCACTTACTCAGAGTAGCTACACGGGAACACGTTCGAAATGGGAGCGACGACGAATTGTTTCGGTCAATGTAGGATCGAGCGAGGAGGAAGATCACTGTTTGATCCCTGGACAGGTGCGTCTTTGATGCTGTGTCCTCGTGTTCGTTCCCAGTATGTCAAGCGCCCATATGTGGTTTTCTCACTGCGCGCCTTCTTTTCCATTCCCAGTATAGTGTCTCACCTTGCCCAATACGATTCTTCACTCAAATGATCTGATAGATTCCCTACATTGCATGTGATCTATTTTTCGTTCAGTTTACCAGAATTGTCACACGGACCGTGCTCTCCTTCAAAATAATTGTTATCAACGTCCTAGATGAGCTCTTCGGCAGACCTCATCCCACTTACCACATTCCATTCGCAAATCATTTCCCATCTGTTGCAGCTTTAGGTCCCCACTTTTCATGACGTCAGCGAGTTGGCTCGTTGTGGATCTACTTCTAGGATTTACCCATGTCTTGTCTTCTCTCGGAGTACGCGTCGCTGCCTACGTCCGTGTTGTCAGCAGCCTCAATTTCGTCAGGCTCGTTCATCCGAGTAGCAAGCCGCGGCTTGATTGGCTTATTTAGACCTGGCTTGATGTGTGTGGATATGGTCCTACAGTTGGGCGCACGGGGCTTAAAGTCGGGCCGGAACACGACTAAATGGTGATAGTGAGAGCAGATAAGGGGGCCGGGCCGCCGGGGCCACCGGACTGATATCAAAGTTCAGGTATTTAACATGAATCATCGCTAGCTCAAAAAATAATCAGTGGAACATCATGAGTGTAATGAAGATCCCCTTCCTCATAGCTTCGGCTATTGGCATCCATGTTTCGTACACTACTTCTTCCCCTCCACCGTCATCTGGAGAGAAGGTGATGCCCACCGCGCTCGAATACTCTGTCAGATGGGTTCTTGCACTTCGTGGTTTAGAGTTAATGAAGGTGTGTTTTTCTTATGCAGTTCAACACATGGGTATATGGTTAATATATCAGATCAGCGCATGGGCAGCATCGTGTGTTGAAGCTGCCAACATCCTTGCCATGCATATTGATCCCTCACACATACCAGAGGGCATCTACGGCGCTAGAGCTGTGCACCTTTTACGCTCTCTTCAACCCACGCCAATCACCCCCGCTTTTCTTGCCGGTAGTCTTGCTGCCACGGCTGGCGGCGTGATCAGACTTTATTGCATTTGGACGTTAGGAAAGCTTTGGAGCTTCCAGCTCAGCGTCAGAAAAGAGCACAGCCTTATGACAAGCGGACCATACTCTATCGTCCGCCACCCAAGCTATACTGGTTGCCTTCTCCAATATGTTGGGGTTATCGTCATGTACGGAAGCCCAGGGTCGTGGATGTGGCAGTCTGGGATTCTACAAGTGCCTTTCACGAGAGTAATAGCTGCGATTAGCTTCATCTTGTTTACGGTATGTGCTTGGGTTGCCATCACCCGACCTGCAGTGGAGGACAAGATGCTGCAGCGTGCTTTGGGAGAAGAATGGGCGAATTGGGCGAAGAAAGTGAATTATCGATTGCTTCCAGGGGTTTATTGATTATATATATACTGAATGCTCTGACACATGTACTTGTTTCGATTGTTTCTTGTACGATACTTCAGGGATAGGTATTCTGTGGAATTGATTTTATGTAGGTCGGAACCATGATAGTAGTACTAGTGACTGCGCCTACTAGTAACTTTGTCGATTTTACCTTCCTGTCATGTGACCTGTTTTAGATTTTTGCTGTTTTCAACAAGCTCAACTCCGTCGTTCATCGTGATTTGCTCTAACAGTTTATTCTAACGCACGAAACGCAGGCAAAACGCGGATGACAAAACTTATTTGTGACCCACATTCTGCCAGTCACCGCGTCGTGTCATCACGAGATATCTTCGTCTACACACTATGCAGCGCTATGCCGAAGGCACCCAAGATTCCACGCTCCTCTGGCCCTACAGGGTGGCCATGACACTTTCGGGAATGTTTCAGATACGGTGCCGCCCACAAAAATATCTCTGCTCATGACGACAAACTTTAGTAAATCGCTCAGGTCGGTACTTCAAGATACCGGAGTTCCGGGCGAATCATAATTATCCTAACCAGAATTGGGCAGCATGCATACTCATCATTAGCCTTATCTGACCGACGACAAACTCCGAACCAAAAGAAGGAGTGATGTGTGACCATGTTACCATTGGACTGACGTTATTTAGTAAAGGTTGGACCCCACAAACCGTGTCGGAGAAAGGTACGAATCTTTTCTTGTCTTCATTATTCTAATTGCATGTCTTCATCGTCCTACTCGTTGACCTCGTCGACCGTGCAGCATCCTCTGCCGACTTCTTACGCTCGTGCCCGTGAACGCCGCCTTCGCTCTACTTCCTGCATGAGACCATTAATCCCTCCCGCCCTCCCTACGCCTAGCTATGCCGTCGCCACCGGTTAGCAATTTTTTCTGAACCTTTCAAAGCCGTCAGCACATCAAGACCGGGCGGCACGTCAACATCTCCCTCGCCGTCTTCTCTCATCAACCCTCGTTGTCTCCGCTCACCACTGCTTGGCGCCGGCATTGCCGGCGCCTTCGTATTCTTCAAGTTTCGTCATCGATTTCCACCGTGACCGCATCCTGGATTTTTTTTCTCCTCGCCTCGTAGTTCTACCCTTGTCATATTACCACTGTATACTATTACTAGTACTTGTCTACATACATGATTAGTCTTATCTCACCCAGCAAACCAAAGACATGATTTAAGTTGGTTCATTATTAAAATTTCACGATATGTAGAGAACAAAATGTATACATGAAGGAGATACTACACTACCGTGACATATCAAGGTTTTGCATGAGAGGGTGACAAACCTGTGTGATAAGTAGGACTGGGACACGAGGATGATGAAGCCAAAAAAAAAAGGTGTGCGTGGAAAAATGCCGCCGTCCGCTGATGGGGTAGGTAGTGAAATGGCGCAGAGAGGTTGGGAGGCCCAAACCTGCGAGCGGCGGCTGTTTCTGTTGGCGGCGTCAGAAGTAGTACCGTGGGAACTGAAGTCGGGGATGTTGATGTCGAGGAGTTTGGTGATGGGCGTTGGTGTCATGGTGTGGCACGAACACGGCAGAATGGCGCAGAAGAGCTCAGCATGGGCGAAGGCGGCAAACTTCGACTTAAGAATGACCAGGAAATGTACTTACCGAGCGGTGGTCGAGGTCTTTGCCCTTCATGTAATTGATGGGTTCAGGGACTTGCATTTCTCACGCCATTGGGAGCCGATCTACTTCGGAATGGTAACAGGTCACCATATACTCCTTAAACTGGAACAGGAACGACCTTCCCCCCTTCTGGCTACCTCATGGCGAGGTGTTCACCAAACAATGTCATTGATGTTCTGATGACATTATTTTCTGACATACGCCGCAGGAAGTATAGGCTCACGATGGCTAAGAGAAACACAAGTCATGGGTCCGGATCCAGAGGGCTCGTCCGAAGATCCCTAAGCAACTTAACAATGTAAAACACATTCCTTGTTGTCTCTCAGGCTGACTGACCGTACTTTGCATAGAAGCAATTGGTAGCTGAGTTTCAAGTGCTGGGGGCGCGCGCTCAAGGAAAATTTGACAAGCTCATCATTCCCTGTAAAGTTATGCAAGCTAACAGAAGTACCGTTGCCACCGGGTTGAGATTGAAATTTATCGCCTGGAAGCATGTGTTTTGTCAATGTCTAGGTATTTAACATGACTCGTTTTGGGCCCAAAAACAATACAGCAGCATATCATGAGTCTATTGAAGATACCCCTCCTCCTTGTTTCGGCCATTGGCATCCACGTTTCGGTGACTTCTCCTTCTCGGCCACCGTCATCTGAAGAGAAGGTGGTGCCCTCGTTGCTCGAATCCTTCATTAGACGGATGTTGGGATTTCACTGTCTGGAGTTTATGAAGGTGAGCTACTCCTATACACTGATAGTCGTCTTTATGGATCTGTGGACAATGTAACAGATCAGCGCGTGGGCAGCATCGTCTGCTGAAGTGGCCAACATCCTGGTTGTATATATAGGTCCCTCGCAGATTCCAGAAAGCATTTATGGCGCTAGAGTTGTGCAAATTTTGCGCGCTCTTCGCCCCACCGCAGTTTCCCCCGCTTTCCTTGCCGGCAGTCTTGCTGTCGCAATTGGCGGCGCATTGAGGCTTTATTGCATGTCGACGTTAGGAAGATTTTGGAGCTTCCAACTCAGCGTCAGAAACGAGCACAGGCTTGTGACAAGCGGACCGTACTCGGTAGTCCGTCACCCAAGCTATACTGGTTTCCTCCTTCAATGTGTCGGAATCATTTTCATGTACGGAAGTCAAGGATCATGGATGAGGCAGTCTGGGATTCTACAAGTGCCTTTCGTTCAAGTACTAGTGGCGATCAATTTCTTGCTTGTAGTAACGGGCGTGTGGGTTTCCATTAGCCGTCCTGCAGAGGAGGACAAGATGCTGCAGCGTGCTCTGGGAAAAGAATGGGAGAATTGGGCGGAGAGGGTGGAGTATCGATTGCTTCCTGGGGTTTATTGAAGGGATCTGACATTGTACTCGTTTCAATTTGTTTCTTGTACCATATTGCAATATTGTAGGGATCAGTGCTATCTAATTACTACCCCTTTTCTCCTGAAAATTGGGCGCGCTTTCGAAGCGCGCGATGCCTTAATTCAACTCGGTCGATTTTGGACGTTGCATCATCCCTTCGGGCAAGTTCTCCACACTTCCACACGCTCCCAAGGCAGCAACCACAATCAATCTCTTCCACAACATAGTATCAGTGACCGGTCGAGATCCAAAAAAAAATTACTATCCATGTCAAAGCCCGACTTGATCTCCTGGACACAGTCTCGTCTAGGTGCACTCTACGAAGTGCGCGAGGACGAGGCATTTACGAGTGCCTTCAATGCTGTATTTTCGCCTTCTTGTGAGGTTCGCATGAACCACACACTTTCGACTCTTGATGCTTTCAAGGACAGCATTTCAGCGTGTAGGGCTGCCAGCATAGGAATCACGCTCTCTTGGGAGAACATGATCACCGCTGCAGGTGATAGTCCAGACGAAGTGAGGCCCCACGCCTAATCATATGCATCATCATTCACTTTTTGTGATAGTCCTCGGTGGTCTCCGGAACATTGAAGATCACTCGTAGCATGAGGTTTCGAATTCGCGCTGCTCCCGCTCAACACCAGACTCATATCAATTTCAGTGCAAGGTACGATATGGATTCTTATCATGCTGTTCTCCTTCCAATTTTAACTCTAGGGTGGAACTTCAACAAGTTCAGGCAAATGAAGATGACCGTCGCCGCATTACCTCCATATATCATACATCGGTGGACAAGATGTCTCCGATTCACTTCACGATGCCTCATCTAGTTAGCCAAGAAGAGCGGGAATGAACTTACCGACGACAGCCTTGTAGAGCCCTATGATATCGTGTTCTAGTAGTGATTACATTGCATAGTGGATGCATATCAAAAGGCTTCCAATACTTTTCGTAGAGTTAACTTGAATCTAAAGCCGAGCCGCAGGATAATCAGTGTATCCTTTCTTCTGCTGTTCATAAGGGATTTGCGGGCCGCTTCCGTAAAAAGTTTTCGGATCCAACTTTGCATCTAATGGAATACCATGCTCGATTCTCTTTGCAAGATCGGGGTGGCCGATCCAGAGGGTTCCGAATGCAGCAGCATCTATCTCATTTGCAGCAATGAGTTGATTGGCTTCTTCAGGTGTGAGACCGCCGTTGAGGAAGAGAGGGGATTTCTTGATGCATGGACGATATTCTTTGAGCACGTCATGGTTTGTAGCACGGTACTTTCCTGTGGAAGTATTTAAATGGAGAAAAACGTGCAATCTGGAATGCCATACCATCGATTTTTGGGTCGAATGCTGGAATATAGCGTACCAGGCAAATATACCCAAGGTCGAGAAGATCTGCTTGGCTGATGAAGTATCGGAAAGTGTCGATGTTCTCCTGCAAGGGCATCCTGCTCAACATTAGCGCTTAATGCAGTGGGAAAGGCTGCCGCTAATCATACCCCATGTCGTTGTATCCACCTGATGGGCTCAAGCGAACCGCGACTCTCTTACTGCCCCAAACAGACACGAACTCCTTCAAAATTTCGAGGCCAAAGCGGGCCCGATTCTCAATGGAACCGCCATATGAATCAGTCCGCTTGTTCGACGTGGAGTCTAAGAACTGATGGACGAGGTACCCATTTGCAGCATGAACTGCAAAGCACAATCAACAGGATTTCTGGAAGAAAGTGACTGCTCACGTTCAACGCCATCAAAGCCTGCCTCCTTGGCATTGATAGCAGCTTGTCTGTACAAGTCGATGATAACGCGAGGATCATCTACTGCAACGGGCTAAAGCTGATTTAGGAAGAGAAAAGTCACAGTGCAGCATGCTACTTGCGGTCACATATCCAGGCTGACCAGGCAAAAACCTGAACTTTCCCCCACGTGCTGCTATGCCAGAGGGTCCGTAAACCGGCTTCGGTTACAAATCAGTCAGACTTGTGGCAGGTATCAACAAGCACTTGATAGCCCACCATTCCTGAAGCCTTTTGTTCAGGGGCATCTGGGTGATTCACACGGCCCACTATACGATGGAAGAAGTGTGATGCGTTACTCTATGAGAGTGGGTTGTGCGGACTTACGATGCCATAACTGTAGTAATATTCTATTAGGTCGGGAAGAATACTAGGGAAGAAGTCATACCTGTGTGAATATCAAGCCTCCTTCTGTGTGTACGGCATCCGTTATCTTTTTCCAAGCGGCAACCTGGTCTTTATTCCATATTCCAGGTGCGTTCTGCCATTCAGTCCTGAAGAATTAGAGCAATCAGCTCGGGCACTCATTAAACTTTGATTGACATGCCCTTGTTGACAGATCAATGTTCCCTCAGTTGTAATAAGCCCAGCGCCGCCGCGCGCACGTTGGACGTAGTAGTCGAGGTTAATGTCATTTGGAACATTGGTAGGCACAGAGCGAGAGCGTGTCAGCGCTGACATTATGACTCTATTGCGCAATGTGAAGGGTCCTATCGTGATTGGTTGTAGGAGCTTGGTAAATTGGGAAGCCATCGGCGGGTATCTATCGATTTTAGCTTGTCCTTGTCGTCAGGAGTAGATCTCAAGAGTCAAGCTGAAATATGAGTTACTACTAACCTACTAATTCGCCTCGATTGCAGAGTCGTCTTCCGTAGGTAAACCAGGTAGAAGGGAAGATAATCGTTTCTTATCAACCGACCAACAACCGACACTTAACAACTGTAAACTTTGTAGGGCGTAGCTGTTAGCTATTTTAAAATTGACGCGCGCAGCGGTTTGGCTAACGCGACGCGCGTCACGCGTGGACCAAAGTCCCGGTTCAAGTCCGAGTGTTTTCAGTTCACA
This sequence comes from Suillus clintonianus, assembly GCF_016758775.1. Taxonomy (NCBI): domain Eukaryota; kingdom Fungi; phylum Basidiomycota; class Agaricomycetes; order Boletales; family Suillaceae; genus Suillus; species Suillus clintonianus. Next base: position 89,265 of record NW_024539278.1, on the reverse strand, counting down.
AGTGCTGACTAAGAGAGCACGCAGATAATATGCGCAGTACGAAGGTGCACTGCGGGAAAGTCGAATTAAACACCACGTATTGATTCCAATAAAGAGAACGATGGTACTGACATCGACGTACAGTGCGATGTCAATAGTGAATTAGAGTGAATTGCTCTGCACGGTATAGAAAGATTTAGACCATGAAGCTGGCACACTGAGCAGCTGAGCTACAATGCTTCCCGTGCAGCTTCCCTCTTCGCGGCCTGCAGCGTCCACGTCCACTTCAAGTCACGCTCGAGTATTTTCCTTCCTCGCGTGTTGCCTCCGCTGGTTCAGGTGGTTCCAATCTTCCCCAACACTGACGTCGGCCGCCGTGAGCTGAAGTAGTCCTAGTAATTCTAACTTCGAGAGTGAAAGGAGAGGGCGTGAGATTGAGCGGAGGAGGGGAGGTCGTCGTTCTCCATAACCAAGTGTGTCGTGGTGCGGCAAGAAATACAGCTTGCTCCTTCCGTACTGTTCGATTTCCGCTTGCGGGACCGTTCGCTTCCCAGAACTTCTCAGCATCCTTCGAATTCACTACATCCGGAAGTACCACTCTCTTTAAATACCTGCGTTCAACGTTGAGACTGAGTGAGTTAACCAAGGCCTACATCAGTGTCAACTCACTGTAGAGGCCGAATAGGATGCTCTGTATAGGGCGGTCACTGTCTTGTGATGCCACGCGCGATAGTTGGCAGCTCTTTCTTCGTCACGTTCAAACTGTACTCTGGCAACTCGGCTTAGACAGGTTGGAGCCTTGTCTGGACTCTGCTTCAAGGCCAAATTGTAGATGTCCTTGGTTGACAACGGCGTTGTCAACAAGATACTTCGCACAAGTTCACGCGCCGAAGGCAATCAATGGCGTGTCCATAGTGTCTTGCAGAATGATGGAACGGCGGTCATGGTGCTGAGTCCTGACTCTAATTGATCTGGATTCTGGAGACCATCGTCAAAAACGCGTGACAGCTTGACGCTTATGTCAGCTGAAAGCCGCCGAACTTAAATCCCCGGTCACTTGATGAGTGACCACGCGCTATGCTACGGTTATCATTCTCGCACCCGTGCAATACAAGCCGAAGCCAATATTGTTTTGATAGTTTTGCAGCTTTTGCTGCCCCACGGGTGGCTCGTGCTGGTCAAGCAACGTCCACAAGAAAATCAAATAACCTTACCCGAACCCAGCACACATTTCTCCCCCTCCCAAGGCAGACTGACTGCACTTTTGCATATTGATAGCCATGCTGAAGTGACGGTCGAGTCTTTGGCGCCAGGGGCGCGCTCTAGGAAGGTTTGATGGCAGTTCATTGATCCCTGCGAATTCATACAGAACAAGAAGACCGCCACTGCCGGATTGATAATTGGAATTTTTCATCTGGGAGTTTTGCCACATGTTAGACGCATGTAGGAGTCAAGGGTTTAGGTATCTAAGATAACTCATCGCAGGCTCTAGAGACAGACGTCCGAAGTAGTGCACGATGAGTCTGTTGAAGATCCCCTTCATTGTAGCTTCGGCCATTGGGGTCCATGTTTCTTTGAATTCCCCCCCTCGACTGCCGGCATCTGAAGAGAAGTCGGTACCCTCGGTTCTCTCAGAATCCTTTGTTAGATGGTTTGTTGGACTTCGCGGTTTACGGCTGATGAAGGTGTGTTGCTCCTATTCACTGGTCGTTGTCTGTGTGGATCTGTGGTCAATACAACAGATCGGCACATGGGCGGCATCGTCTGTTGAAGTGGCCAGCATCCTGGCCATGCACATAGATCCCTCTCAAATTCCAGAGGGTATCAATGGCGCCAGAGCTCTGCAGCTATTGCGCGCTCTTCACTCCACACCAATCACGCCCACTTTCCTTGCCAGCAGTCTCGCTGTCACAATTGGTGGTGTGCTGAGGCTTTATTGCATATCGATGTTAGGAAAGCATTGGAGCTTCCAGCTCAGTGTCAGAAAAGAGCAGAGACTTGTGACAAGCGGACCGTACTCTGTCGTCCGCCACCCAAGCTACACTGGTTACCTTCTCCAGTACATCGGGTTCGTCATCATGTACGGGAGCCAAGGGTCATGGATGAGGCAGTCTGGGATTCTACAAGTGCCTTTTATGAAAGCGTTAGCAGCGATTGTCTTTTTCATGTTTACAGCAGGCGCTTTGGTTGCCATCAGCCGATCTCCAGTGGAGGACAGGATGCTGCAGCATGCTCTGGGAGAAAAATGGGAGAATTGGGCGAAGAAAGTGAAATATCGATTGCTTCCTGGGGTTTATTGATGGCATGCGTGCTGAACGCTCTGAGCGTAATGATTTATTTGATGGGTGTCGATCAAGTGTCGATTGTACTTTATCGTGCAGTGAAATCTGTAATTTTCTATTTACCTGTGAAAGCTCTCATTGGTGAATCTAGATCACTGAAGCAGCAGAAACGATCCAGAACTCGTGTATGATACATTACATATGAGACTACAAGTCTTGACAGAATTTTCTTGTTCTCATCTGAAAGGTGTTTTGTCGTACGTGAATAACGATGTAGAACCGAAACCCGAAACCAAATAGTGCTGATTGTCAAATATCGTGCGGAATGGCTGGCGGATACTTCTAGACGTAGTGCTGATAATTAGACTGCGTATACAGTGTACAGAGCCACGAGATCTGGGGAAAGACGAACAACCCAAATAGAACAACATAAGTGTTAGCAGCAACAGAAGGGCAGGGGGTGGGGCTTGTTCCTAAAACGATGCCCACATAGATGTTTCACTTGTCCATAATGAGGGAAGACTCCTCCTATGCGGTGCCACAGACAATTTCGAGGATGGTTCACGCAAAGACCGGCCCACGCCGCGAAGGTGCATCCCAAGTGCGCACTCAGGTAAAGAGCATTGGTTTTATAGCCGAGTGTATATGGACTCCTCACCATACAGGAATTCGCCTGGTCTAGTTGGGAAAGGTCCCTCGGAAAAGCTGTAGAGTACAGAGCCAGAGAGTGGAGATGGACAAGCATGCGCAGACACTAAGTAACGACCGGACAACCATGAGAACGATCCATAAACACCAAACTGAAGTTGAAATGGGTCAAGAGAACAACTCTGAGACATGCGTTGTCTGTCACACGTAGGTGTGACGAACGGTCACGCGTCGCAGAAGGAAGACAAGTCGTTCCTTCTTCAAGTTGATTATGGCTCTTGTAGCTGGCATCACTACCAAGTTCTGGGTACGTAGCACGCCGTCTTTCCGCACCTTGATACCTAATTTTCCAGTGCACTTGATCAGTCATTATGAAAAGCTTGCTCTTAATGCGACTCGGCACGTAGCCGCTCGTGCGGATATAGAGGCGGATGTGAAAATGCATTTGTCAAGACAATGCAGCGCCCCATGGGCCAAGCCTCGTTACCGACCTGCTAGGGTCGCCGCTGATAAAACAATGGTCAATGAAAAATCTAAAGCAGCGGCCATCAAAGGACGCTGATGAAGGCATGCTGATGAGTAAGTCTGACTGTCCATCAGTGAACTGGTAAGGAAAGGAGAAGGCCATATATCACAATATATAGCCCATAATCATGATATTTAGCATAATTCTGTTATCGAGCATCACATTGTGATCTTTGCCCTTGTATAGCGCAAGAGTGTTCCTGATTTCGCGATAAAACTTTACGGTCAGGAACAGGTCTCATCATCGCTCAAATTCAAAGTCGAAGGGAAGGTGAAACAAAAGCTACTGGTTGATCTACATGAATCAAAATTGCCACATCAGTGGTAAGGATCACAAAATCCAGGCTCAGACTTTTTGCCTGTGTCTTTCAGGGAACGAAGCTGCGCTAGCCTCCGCAGGGGACTATATATGAGCGTCTGGTATTAAATCTTGATACACCTCCTTGAAAAGCTAATTTTCTGGCGCTTTCATATCAAATTTACATGTAAACGTGAAAGCCTGTACCCCCGACTACGAGAATATATTCACCCGAGCGCACGACCACAAAAATTCCTTCGTGCATTGACTTTGAACGCTATCAAACGTGTCATTCCGGTGTTTGTCAACTATATATAAAATTTACATGTAAACGTGAAAGCCCCTGTACCCCGACTACGAGAATATTCCTTCATGCATTGACTTTGAACGCTATCAAACGTGTCATTCCAATGTTTGTCAACTATATATCAATTTGGAATGCGTGTGAATAAGCTTTACCTTTCCGTGGCAGCCGGGTATGTCCTGCAAGCGGGCGACAATTAGTTCGTATCACGGCTCGAGTCTCAAGGCGACCTTCTTTGGGTAGCTAATGGCCAGTAGTAGTATACCACTTGCGACTGCATCCAAAAAAATTAGACTTTGCGCGGACATTGTGTTAATGTAGTAATGTACCTTGACTTTGAGCTCGGCAGCGGGGACACATGTTCGTCAACTATACATCAACTGGGAATCTGTGCGAAAAAGCCTTACCTACATACCACAGCCAGGATTTGTTTACCACGTGAGCAAGAGATCATTTATATCGTACTTCGAGTTTACACGCAACCTTCTGTGTATTCAATGACTGACAATTGTATTTTGCTTTGCGTACTGAGGCGCGCAGTGACACAGATCAGCTAGATGCAGCCTATCTGTGTCACTGCGCGCCTCTATACTTTTCTTCCGCGATGGGGATAATAAGCAGAAATAAAGATACTTACCGCTGTCGCGCTGCATCTCGTGATCTCACACGGCTACGCGTTCTGTTGTTGATCGGAATGTAAGCTCGTACATTCATATATCTCCGCTGTCGCGCTGCATTTGCTCACCTCGCACATGTATACTTTCTGTGCTGCAAGCGGAGTGATGAGTAGAAAATTATGTTACCTCACATATAACAATTAATTTTTTTCGAGCGGAATGATGAGTAGGAAATACATTTATTACCACTATCATACTGCATTTCTCAGATTCAGCTTCTAACAATACAAGCACGAAGATCCAAACCTGTTGTTGTGCTTCCATAATTCATCACACGTGACTATGACTTGCAGATAGTATCATCCTTGGCTGCCGAAGTTTCACAACGAGAAGGTATGATTCAATCATGGCATCATAATTGCAAGGTACTACTGTAATGTCATAAAACTATGGTATTGAGTGTTATATACCAAAGAGAACAACAGAAATGGAAACAACGTCATGGTAGAAACTGCGCTGGCACGAGAAACAAACTATTCTGAATCGAAATCGGCATCATCTAGTTCTGCTCTCTGCCTTGCGAGAGCGTTTACTGACATCTTGGCCTTCGCACCATCGCTGAGTTCTGCACGTCGACTTGTTCCGAAGACTTTCCTAAGAAACGAAGATCAATCGAGGACAACTATTGAGTGTAAAAAATGAGACCTCGTCCACCAAGCCAGGAGTCGCTTAACGTTTCGCTTCGCCGTTCGACCAGGCGGCCTTTCGAAGAAGTCTACGATGTTTTGCCAAAATAGTATGTAGTCAAAGTCGCCGTCAACCGAGCGCCATGAGGTCACAGAAGACAGAGCAAACCGCAACTTGTTACACATTATCACTCCACAAGGAACTTAGAAATTATCGCTACTTACCTGACATGATACATAAGCGATCGAGCGTGGTGTGACTGTGTGCATCTTGATGATTTGCGCCACGTGTGTCTTGACTTTCTTTCCAGGGTGGTCCTGCTTAGCGCGTCGGTTGGCTTCAATCACATTGGCGGCGTCGCCATCACCGGCAACCTCCCTTGCGGAGGAGGGTGACGTGAATATAGCTTTGAAGGCCTGCTAAAAATGAGAACTTTGTCGAGCTGCTCGGGAATGACTGACTGACCTGAAGTAAAAGAGTGCTCTTGAAGAGACCCTTCTCCAGATCGTCCAGATCTGCCGCGTATTTTTCATACGTGAATGCTGGCCAGGACATTTCCGTCACGATATAACCGTCTGCGCGATCTCTAATTCCTGCTCTGACACTGGCGGATAGTTAGTGTCGCGCGAGATCTTAAGCACGATACTTACGTTGGGCTATTCCAATCTAGCTCAGTCGGGCAGAGTAGTTTACCGCACGCGTCATTGATGAATCCACGGTAATATTTATCCTCGGAATTGACCGGAGGGTCGGGCTTCAATTCACGATTGATCCAATCAGCGACGAGGCTCTTGAGCTTCGAGGTGTCATCCGCTCGAGCAGCATCGGCCCCCTGCCTGAGCTAAAGGACAACGATTCAGCAGAAGGGAGATGATTTGTACTAGTCAATAATACCTTTTTGATCATGAGCCTGCAGTCCTCATTCTCCATGTCTGAAGCCTTCGAGTGAAGCCACGGGAGGGCGCGGTTAAGTGCGATGTAACCGGTTTGCAAACGGTCCTGACTATTATGACGAACCATCAATCAGCGATCACGAGGCACAAGCAAAAAAGAGACTCACTCGATAGTTACATCTGCGTCCTCGCCGTTCAAATCGCACCGCCTATCGTTCTCGCATATTAAGTCTTCGATGTTGTCGAATAACGTGACGATGCGTCTGATGGCTCTTCCTTTCGACATATAGTAGTTCGTCTCCCTGAAAACCATAATCATAGTGAACGTACTGAACGAGATGTACTAAATAGCGTACATACCTTTGTTTGACCGCGTGCCCCGACTCCAGCACCAGTAGCTTTTCTTCTAAAGCAGCGATTTTCCGCCTCTGACGAGCAGTCTCGGACGTCGCCACCGCCAGTGACGGTAACGATTCCGGAGGTTGGGATGCGTCCTCCACCGTCGCCTGAGACATAAAACGGCAAGAAGGTGAAGAAACTGAGCCTGTGGAAGTGGGTAGGAGATGAGGGATAGGACTCACCAAGTTGATCCTGCTCACGCTTTATATGATGGTCTTCCGGTGTCGGCAAAGGCAGCAGCTGCCTAAAAACACATGGCTATAAGGGAAGGCTTCAAACAGTACAGTCTGTAAGTTAGTACCAAATCGCATAGGCCGGAAATGGACATGTCAGGGTGGATGAAGCGCGTTAACGTTAACACTGGACGCTGAAATTAGCAGAAGTACATTCTTGGCACTTTCACGATCATCACGATGTTCTCACAGTATGTATTTGTGGTGGACACTCGAGTGGTTACGAGTCAAGGCAGAAAGTACTTATGATAGAGCCGTCGTGAGTCAGAGAACGACTGTCTTCATTCTATCAAGGTCTGACTACGGGAGACTAAGTCAGACATGCGGAGGGGTGTAATATGATAAATTGAAAGCCTGCTAGTGAAATCGAATATCTAAATACTACGTACGTACTACAACACCATTGGGAGCGTTTTCAGTAAATCACGAATGAAACCTAACAGTCCGTGCAACTCCGCCAACTCACTTCCGGACAATGAATCCATCCGATCGCTCATGTCCGTGTAGGCCTCGCTTCCACGAGTACTGTGAAGAGCAACAGGTTTGAACCAGCCAGTCTTCGAGCATTCTCGTACTTGCAATTCACAGAGTGCTGCAGCAAGGATAACGGTATTTTTAAGGCCGAGTTCCCAGTCACCGGGTGTATCGAGGGGTATGTAGCGACGATACCCTTGATCAATCAAGATGAATTCTATCATGCCGATGACGGCAGAGTTCGCGAACGGGACGCGGATTGGGTGGGCTTGCCCATCGTTCATGACGCGCTGAAGTAAAAAATAAATATGAGCTGAGTAACATTGAAAGACATGCGTACCTCAATGATGACATCAAGATGATCACCGGTCGACAGCAACGCTAACGCGTCCGCTTTGCGCGATAGTGCAATGTCGTTCGTATTCTTGAACAAAATCTGAATGGATAGATTATAAGCTCCAGCCACCATCCCCCTAACACAACCCTGGCCCTGGCATTCCCTATGGACTTTTTTGACGACCCCTTTAAGCCGTGCAAGGGCGGTTTGAGCTTCTGGCCTCGACCTCCATGCCGAGAGTGCCGTTTCTGTGTCCCCCATAAGTCATGGGATGAATATAAGGAAAAATGAATACCGTTGTTGTTGTTCCCATGCATAGCGATCGCACCATCAAGCGCAGCGTTGGCCAGCTGATCAATTTTTGTTTTGATCGGATGCAGGGTTTCCCGAAAAAGAGACGCAATCATGAGACTTAATGCTTCCGTCTTCACAAGATTGAGTGATGCATCTTCAATTTGCAAGGGCTCAGTTGTTCGAAGAGGCCGCTGCGTCGATGCTGAGGAAAGGAACGGCTGAAAGCTGACAGAAAGTGCCCGTTTGGATGCGCGTTCGATCCTCCGGTGTGCCCGTCTACCCTCGCTCACTCTTTCCATGAAATCTTCAGATTCCAAGGAAAAAGATTGCCCTTGGTCGTTCGGGCTGTAGGCGCTCGAAGCCGGCCGGCTTGGCTGAGTTGGCGCTTGACTGGTACTCGGGTGAAAAGAAATCGGGTCGGGGGCAGTTGGGAAAAGAGCTCCCCGGGGCGCGCTCTGGGCTGCGAAGTTAGAATTGCCGTCACTCAAATACTGGCTGCAAGCTTGTTGAAACGGGGTAACTGTAGAAGACGGTGGCTCCCTCTGTACTAGACTCGGTTGATGGTGACCGCCGGCTGCCGACGTTGAATTATGGTAACCGTAAGTAGGAGCCTCTTGACTCATGTTTGGGTGAAAAGAGGTTGGATAAAGGGCGGCTGTGGGAGCTGGTCCATGGGAGGTGTTATAAACAGGGTTGGAAGGACCGGGAGGCTGCTGAAACGCACTACCAGTAGATGACTCTACGTTTGCGTAGCTCCCCCCCGCGACATCTTGAAAGTAAAAATTATTGGGCGCTAGAGTGCTAGGCTGTAGCTGGCTCCCGCGTGCGGGCTCATGCGAGATAGGATTACGATCACGATGGTCGTAGTAAGCAGCCGCATTGGGGTTTGTTGTACCAGACACCAGAGTCAGGTGCTGCCTAACACCTGCGGGCTCCTGCAAGTGGGGATAATGGTTATGGGCACTCGTGTTGGGCACTGAAACGTCAGAGGCCCGAGGCCCGACATTCAGGTAGCTGTCGTTGCCCATGGGGTGACTGAAGCTGCGGCTCGCGGGTTCTATGCTCCCGGACGGTGGCGGCGGCTGATCATGATGGGGTGCGTTGTGGTGACTTCGCGGATACCACTGGCCTGAGCGGCTGCTTTGCCAATCAGCCATGTCGTTGCGAATTCGAACTGTGCCACACGGTCAGTCCACCATAATCGTCATAGCACGACTCGAAGTCGCTGTACTTACCTTTCTGGATGAAACGGTCTCGAATAAAGTCGAAGGCAGCCGCGAGTCTCAGGCTCGGATGGGATTCAATTACAGAGCCTGAGTGCCCAGGGATGAAAGAAGGGAATGATTGCAAGGTTCAAGTTGCGGCTGAGCGAAACTCGCAAGTCTCGGTGGGTGCTGGTATCTGACTCATACCACTGGGGCAGCTGATATGATCCATTATAATCTCGTGGGTTACTAGATACTTAGTCGTTGGAAGTTGTTTGCACTCACCTCGAGGCCGCCCCCTGAACAATCCCATTGGTGTTACAAAAGAATCCAACTTGAACGCAAAAGTTTGATAGTGAAGTTGGCATTAATTCCCGCTGTTAGTTCACCAATTGACTCCTAAACTTCGAGAAGAAAATACGTATCTCGATTCTTACCTCAAGGCCTTGAGTCACTTACAACACCGTCAGCGCCGGCAGTTCACGGTTCCTTGTCGGCGGATTTGCTTGACAATGTCAGTCAAAACTCAAGTTGTTGATGATTGATGAAGTTCCGTACTGTGGAGTTGACGAGATTACGTTCTTAAGTTAAGGACGTACATAGAATGTCTGACAAATAAACTCAAAGTTTGAGCGTTACAAAGTTCAAACAATATTATTAATACAGCCACGACCTAATCAGCGCATGTCGCATTCGGACGTCGCATTAATATTCCGACAGGCCGCATTCGGACATGTGTCACATTGAATGCATGTACTAAGATTCTAACTTAATCTGCTCGCTAGCCAGATGGGCCATTGGAGCTTTTAGACCATGTTAATTAAATCTTCGAGTGTAAGTTAGTCGCATAGAGGTTGTTTGCAACGCTCAACGCATTGGGACATTGTATATGCACATGACCCATGAAACACATCTTTCTGGCCGTCATCATGATATTAATATTAGTAACTTATTGAGGGGACTCCAAATGCGACTGTTAAACTTGAAAATAATATTCAATCAAACATTACATATTGCAAGATGCATGTACATAATTGATACTACGGACGAGGGACCCTGCGGTGTCCTGCGGCAAGATCTAAACACAAAATTAGTACAACATTTAAAATAAAATAAAAAATCATTTACCTTAGTCAAATACCTCATCGTCTGAGGTGGTACTACCATCCGACCCGGGGTCCAGGAGAGTCACTGCTTGCTGTCAGCAATGGTATGGTCTGCGGGCGGACGAAACGGCGCACATGCAAAGTTTTCGACGTGATCGAACTCCGTGTCAGCAGTAGCGAACGACGTCGCATCAAGGTCAAATGCGGCGATACTACAATTTTCGCGGGAGTTGAGCTCGTCGGCGGTGTAGCCGGCGAGCGCTTCGGAGGCGGTTACGAACGGTTCCGCAGCGGCGTTGACATACGTTTCAGCCTCACTCTTGGCAGTTATATCAAGAAACATAGAATGTTGCTGGACCACGTCGACGTGCAAAGCGGCTGCGATGGCACGCACGCGCCTCCACTCAATGTCAGCTTGGATCGCGATCATGGCTTGTGCTCGGGCCTCGGGAGTCAGGCGCTTCAACATACGTTGCGATCGAATTCTTGCCTGGAATGATATTAATAACGAATATTACATGCATGGGTTAACATACCCCTTGAGCATCCAACAAATCACCGGTGTCAGTGCATCCCGAACACTCCTCCTCACCACAGAGGCGCCCTACTATGTTGGGACCACTTCTTTGATAGGGCTTGGGCCTTTCTCTTGCGCGCTTTGCGAAATTAGACAGATGACGAAGTATGGGAGGAGGTGTAATAGGTCCAATGATATCGTCGTCTGATAATTCATAGGGAGTGTCGGATGAAGGTGGCGAAATTGGAGGTCTCGCGAGTCTAGTTTGTGAGACATGACGACTCGAAATCCTAGAGAGAATCGGAAAACTTTCTGAATCCTGCTTCAGAACAGGACCAGTAGTACGTGGACTACGCCCTTTCCTGTCTTGATAGACAGGACTAGACTCCCTAATGATGGGACGAGTAAGACAGGCCATGCGCGAATGCTAGCCCTAGTAACAGATTCAGAGTAATTCAGTAATACAGCAGGAGGGGAGGCGACTGAGTTTTAAACTAGCCTTGACTTCTTATTGTGACAATGTTCTCATCACATATATATACTCAGTGAACGTTTGAACAATTTTACACCGAAAAGGGAGGAGTTTCATGTGGCTGCCGCTATCACGAAGTTACGGACTCCGAGCGAACCACCATCATTGACTGACATGTAGTTCAGATATTGTTATGACTCGAGTTTCGAGTCGGATGCGCGTTTCCTAAGATTCAGTGTTAGTACGGGAAGTTCCGAATCCGAGTCTGCCGAGGTCTGCCGTCGGCCATCGATGCCCCAGCCCCTGGGTCATTCAAATATCAAAAGCATCAATGATGATCGTTTCGGGCATGCAGCTTCGGGCGGCAGCAAACGACCTACTGATTTGAGCAGAAAGCTCCGTGCATCGATTCATCCCACGACTAGGGTTCCCTATCTTCAAACGTGTCATGACGTAACGTGTGCCAAAAAATCGTGGTTCGAAAAAGGCAAGTCGTCGTCGTGCCTTTCTAAATCAAAAATAGGTTATGTTACAACACAGCACCTACCAGCGACCTGTACCAGCTGCACCCATCCGTTGTGTGCTTTTTTTTTCCCAGCCCCGGGCTTGTGCGGCGACTCCGCAGGTGGCGGCAGTGCCTGCGGTAAGGGTAATAGACGAATCACAAATAGAAAGCTAAACGTCCCGGTCAGCACTAATAGACCTGCCAGTGGACGAACTAGTTCAATGGAGACGGGAGTTAGAGAGGGGGGTGGATGAGTGACACGACTTCGGTTTTTTTTGGGGACTCCAGGACTCTCTAACGAATTCTTAAGTGGGGCTGACTCCTCACGATCTGTTCCGGCTTTGTAGGTAAGCATGAAGTTGGTTTTGAGCGCAATGCTGACTTTCTCAGAAGCGCCGATTGTTTCTGGCTTTGCTTGCAGGTCTCCACCTCTCCGAAACCTCCATCTGGATATCCATAGCGATGTCACTCGCTATGTTATGATATTTCTAAAGTTGTCGTGAACGGTGAGGTTGACCTCTCACCAAGCCCGATAACACATCTGATCGCGTCTGGTGCTGGACTGTATAGATACTCGCAACCGCCCTAAACCCTTCAAGTGTTCTGAGCTAGACAATGGCTTTCTTGCATATTGCATAGGACGGATACGGTACCTCGTAATTTGGTGAGCAGTGCGCCTTTCGTCTCGTTTTCTTTTATCGCCGACATGCCTTTGTGACACGAATTTCTCAGTTGAGTCATCTGTCGTCCGACAGGATCCGTTCTGTTTGTCGACATTGGACCTATGGCATATAGGGTACGGCCTCTGATACCCGGGCAGATTCTTCCCCCGTTCCTATCACATTGCATAATTTGGCTTGTAACTACGAATATTTATATATATGATGTAGTGCTCGTCATGTGCGGTGTAACCAGAATCCTAACTTTGAATCAATCGAAGTGGTGGCTAGACGTGAGATAAATGCAAGCCAAATGACAACGATCACCGGCTTCTTCGGCCAGCACTATTACTAGTAGTAGTGCTGTGCTAGCTGCTTTGACAATTTGTGCTCAGCTTAGCCAGCATCATCCATGCTGCTCTCATACGTTCTCTGGATACTGCTCCTCTTTCTTACAATGGTATCATGTGGAGCTCAGGGTTGCTCTTGGGAGAGGGCAACAGACAACCGGGGGCTTAATAGACATCGCACAAGCTGCCACTTTTACAAGAAATCCAGCGTTCTTGCAACCGAGAGAAGGCTGCAGCGAGCGAGAAATGCGACCGCAGCAAATATAGCTCTCAATCTGTCCGAATCATCATCGCAAGTGAGTCTTTCTCTTCGAACGAACCCCTTCAGAAGTTCAACGACCGATTCTTAACTCATCATGATGTCAACAGAGAATCTTACCGGTGAGATTTGGGCTTGTAAGGGCCCATCCAAGACCGATCGCCCCTTGCAAACCCATAGCAAAGCCCGCCCCAAGACCCATGCCCTCGCAACAGGATGTTTCAATGGATTGGGAGGGCCTCAATGAAACCGAACATGATCATATCTTAGGTTCGTATTTTGTAGTATCTGTATCTACTAATATTTGCTGATCACTCGACTTCTATATTTCAGAGGAACCTGCGCTCCCTAGGAGACGGATTCCAAGGCCTTTCAATGATATCGAACACTTAGCCGAAGACTTCAATGACGCCAATGATGACATTGGTGTGCCATCACCCCCAATCCGACCCAGAATTCAACGCGTCCTTTTAACATTAAGAGACACCCTCCAAACTGCCTTCAACTCATTCGGAATATGCCGCGTATACCCTCGCCGTCCTTCCTTCGAGCCCAATAATTTCATCCCGTCCTCATTACTTGCTCGGTCGTGTCCAACAATCATTCAAGGAGCTGATTCCCAGGTCTTGCCACCACCCTACCCGTTTCTAAACATGACCGTCTATCGTCTGATGACCTGGATGAATACAGGTAGTCACCAGAAATCGGAAACCGAGGTCCAGCGCCTCGTCAAAGAGGTTATACAAGCCGACGATTTCGAAGTCGAACATTTTGAGGGGTTCTCGGTGAAAAGGAGTCTGCGAGAATTGGATAGGGATGAGGGCGGAGAGAAAATCGCCTTCCCAGATGACTGGATTGAGGCCGACCTCACTATTGACATCCCCACGAAGTTAAGGGAAGAGGGACCTAAGACATATACCATTCCTGGATTTCATTTTCGTCCTCTTGTTGAAGTAATCCGTGCCACTTTTTCAGATGTCCAAGCAGGCGCATTCCATCTCATGCCTTTCAAACGGTTATGGAAGGATCCATTGGACGACCATCAAGAACGAATCTATGACGAGCTCTATGCCTCTGACGCCTGGCTTGAAGCTCAGGACAATCTCCAGAGACTGCCAAAGGAGCCTGGATGTTCGTTAGAACGTGTCATAGCAGGTCTTATGTTCTTTTCGGACGCGACTCACCTGGCGAACTTCGGAACTGCGAAGGCTTGGCCTCTGTATCTGTATTTCGGAAATCTGACGAAGTACGTACGGTCATCACCTCAATCGGGGGCATGCCACCTAGTGGGATTCTTACCTTTCGTGAGTTGTCTCGATTGCCGGACACTTGCACAACTATTGACGTCAACTTGTCAGCTTCCGGACAGCGTCAAAGATATGCTGAGTAAATTGTCTCGTATATCAAAGACTGGCATGGCCGCGCTTCATACCCATTGCCGCCGGGAATTGTTTCATGCGTGCTGGGAAATCTTGCTTGACGAAGAATTCATTCACGCATATCGCCACGGGATCGTTCTGAAATGTCCCGATGGGGTGCTACGGAGAGTATTTCCCCGAATTTTCACATATTCTGCTGATTATCCCGAGAAGTGCATTCCTTTTAATTGATTAAATTTGTCGGATCATTCATGATTTTCCAGGGTTTTAATCGCGACAATAAAAGACATGGGCTTGTGTGCATGTCCTCGCTGTCTGACACCAAAAAGCTTGTTCGGTTCGCTCGGTTTACTACAGGACATGAAAAGTCGAATCATAAACCTCCGAGTATATGCTACGAAGAAAGTTGTCGAGGCGCGTGAGTTTATCTACAAGAGTGGAAACACTGTAGACGGTTCAAAGGTTGAACATACTCTCGGAGAGGGTTCCTGGGTACCCACTATGGTAAGCATGAACAGTTCCGCATAATTTACAATCAGCTGAGATCGCTTACTCGCAGAATCAATTCTTCAACAAGCTCGGATCGTTCGGCCTCGACCCATTCCGCATGCTTGTCGTCGACTTCATGCATGAATGCGAATTGGGTACCTGGAAGGCGCTGTTCACGCACCTTATCCGACTACTTTATGCGCTTCCGGGGGGTCATGAGCTGGTTGCAATCCTCGATGGCAGGTATGTGGAGTTCGTACAGAGTACTGATATTTACTAACGAGACATCGACTGTCGATATCGCCGTAGATTTCGCCAGGTCCCCACATTTGGGAATGGTGTAATCCGAAAATTTGCGAATAATACCTCTGAGATGAAACGATTAGCCGCGCGCGACTTCGAGGATATCTTACAGGTTTTTTTATCATTCATTTCTTATTCCGCTCGCTGACATGCTCTCCATCATCAGTGTTCTATTGCGGTTTTCGAAGGGCTCTTCCCCGCCGAGCACGATGCAGTCGTGCAGTCTCTACTGTATCGATTTGCACAATGGCATGCACTCGCCAAGCTCAGGATTCAGACTGAATCTACCTTGGCCTTTCTTGAAGAGACATTCAAGAAGCTCTCCCAGATGTTACGGAAATTTCAGCGTGACACCTGTGCCGCCTTCACCACTACAGAATTACCGAAAGAGAAAACGGCTCGACAACGCAGGATCGCTCAACGCTCTGAATCCAATACCACCTCTCCAGAATCAAGCCAACCCAGGGTAAAGAAGTTCAATCTCGGCACCTACAAGTTTCACGCAATGGGTGATTATGTGAGTACCATTAGGTTCTTCGGGACCACTGATTCATTCACAACTCAGATGGTAAGTACCTGATGCATTTACTGTCGGCGTGAAGTTGAATTCGGGCAGGGGGAGCTTGCACACAGAGCTCTTAAGGCATTTTATCCGCTAACCAGCAAATTAGATACCCCAGCACAATTAGCTAAGCACGAGCGCAGGCGCCGTGTCCTTCGACGTGTGGCAGAAGCAGGAGGTATATCCTCCGCTGATAGCCAATCGCCCGTTGATGCCTCCCCCTCGACATCCTCTGGACAGCATCGCCAAATCGCAACTAATCGGAGCAATCCTGTCAATATCTTCGCATTCATTCGAGAAAACAATGGTGATCCAGCGGTCAAGGTAGAGTTAACATCGAAACGTGCACACTCCTTACACGTTTCTCATATTTTGCGTCAGAATTTCATACCAAAGCTCAAGGATCACGTCCTTTTCCGGCTGCGGAAGCTAGACATGACCTATTGTGATCACACGTTCACAGATGAAGAACGCAACACGGTTATCGTCCCAAACTACACAATCTACTCACTACAAACGATGCAGGTATATTATACCACGTATGACCTCAGGCGCGAATACGATACCGTCAACCCTAGAACGCATGCTGATGTCATGGTGCTGTCGGGGGAGACTACGCCTAGTCACCCATACTGGTATGCCCGCGTACTGGGTATATACCATCTAGAAACATGGCTCGCAGATGCAAGTCAACCTGTCAAGCAGCACCTCGACGTTCTCTGGGTCAGGTGGTTAGCACCGCTGCAGAACCATCAATCCGGCTTGAACAAAGCTCGTCTTCCGAAAGTTGCGTTTGTGGAGGAATCGGATGCGGACGCATTCGGGTTTCTCGATCCGTCGCAGGTGATTCGAGGAGCTCACCTGATTCCCGCCTTTGCCTCGAAACGTGGAACAAGTTCGCTTCGCTACGGGAAAACATTAGCACGTCCCGGGGGGGAGCTTGATGATTGGGAGGAACATTACGTGGGGATGTGAGTATGGATATTACTTCCTACTATGATGAATTTACCCTTGACATTTGGGTCAGATTTGTTGATCGCGACATGTTTTTGCGATATACCCCGTTCGGCGTTGGGCATCCAGTAATGATTCGGAGGATTACTAGAGATTGTCTCAGCCCGGGGGCACCAGCTGACCCCATGGATGTTGTAGACCATGAGGGGGTCAATGATGGTGAGGGTGTAGCAGAATTTGATGATGAACAGGAGGATGCGTTTAGCGACGAGGAGCTGGAAAATGAAGATGGAGGAGGTGACGCTGATGAGTTTGACGACCTCCTTTCTTTCTAAAATTTTATAAGTTTTGGCAAGTACACCATCTGTTGACTGGTCACTCTTCGTTCAGATTCCCGCTAAAAGGAACTACATATATGCACATGACCCATGAAACACATCTTTCTGGCCGTCATCATGATATTAGTAAATCTAAGCGTTTGACTCAATCCTGTGGATGGCGTGTGAAAATTTCTGTGTTTATTGTCACAGATTTTGTGCGGTGCTTGATCACCACATTTGCGCACTGACCGTCGTATTCGATCCTAAAGCTCATCCCATCTATGGTTGGGGACAGTAAGTTCTTCGTTGCGCCTGATGGACTTTTGACTTACATATCCAGGGCTCTGATCTGTGATCCTCGTTACAGTAGCCGTTCGAAGGCAAGAGATGGCTCAGGAATGTACTTATTCCATTGCTCAAAACAAAGAGAAGATCTGCAAATGCTGCACGAATACGTTGCTTCAAATCTGGGCGAAAATATAATCCAGATTATCCAGCATCGTGGGGATGACGCCGATGGTGATGGTGATGTTTACCAGTCGGATTGTTCAGGGACCGGCCTTGAGGTAAGTGCAAGCAGCTTCGAAAGAATACTATTGAAGTATATAGGTGGCCCAGCTATCCACGACAGGATCATATCAATAACAAGTGGTATGAGCCAGATACCCCATTACGACTAAGTATCTAGTAACCCACGAGATTCGTCTTCTACAGTTACCCCGTTTCAACAAGCTTGCAGCCAGTATTTGAGTGACGGCAATTCCAACTTCGCAGCCCAGAGTGCGCCCCGGGGAGCTCTTTTCCCAACTGCCCCCGACCCGATTTCTTTTCACCCGAGTACCAGTCAAGCGCCAACTCAGCCAAGTTGGTCGGCTTCGAGCGCCTACAGCCCGAACGACCAAGGGCAATCTTTTTCCTTGGAATCTGAAGATTTCATGGAAAGAGTGAGCGAGGGTAGACGGACACACCGGAGGATCGTCTCTTTTTCGCTTGTGCCTCGTGATCGCTGATTGATGGTTCGTCATAATAGTCAGGACCGTTTGCAAACCGGTTACATCGCACTTAACCGCGCCCTCCCGTGGCTTCACTCGAAGGCTTCAGACATGGAGAATGAGGACTGCAGGCTCATGATCAAAAAGGTATTATTGACTAGTACAAATCATCTCCCTTCTGCTGAATCGTTGTCCTTTAGCTCAGGCAGGGGGCCGATGCTGCTCGAGCGGATGACACCTCGAAGCTCAAGAGCCTCGTCGCTGATTGGATCAATCGTGAATTGAAGCCCGACCCTCCGGTCAATTCCGAGGATAAATATTACCGTGGATTCATCAATGACGCGTGCGGTAAACTACTCTGCCCGACTGAGCTAGATTGGAATAGCCCAACGTAAGTATCGTGCTTAAGATCTCGCGCGACACTAACTATCCGCCAGTGTCAGAGCAGGAATTAGAGATCGCGCAGACGGTTATATCGTGACGGAAATGTCCTGGCCAGCATTCACGTATGAAAAATACGCGGCAGATCTGGACGATCTGGAGAAGGGTCTCTTCAAGAGCACTCTTTTACTTCAGGTCAGTCAGTCATTCCCGAGCAGCTCGACAAAGTTCTCATTTTTAGCAGGCCTTCAAAGCTATATTCACGTCACCCTCCTCCGCAAGGGAGGTTGCCGGTGATGGCGACGCCGCCAATGTGATTGAAGCCAACCGACGCGCTAAGCAGGACCACCCTGGAAAGAAAGTCAAGACACACGTGGCGCAAATCATCAAGATGCACACAGTCACACCACGCTCGATCGCTTATGTATCATGTCAGGTAAGTAGCGATAATTTCTAAGTTCCTTGTGGAGTGATAATGTGTAACAAGTTGCGGTTTGCTCTGTCTTCTGTGACCTCATGGCGCTCGGTTG
This sequence comes from Suillus clintonianus, assembly GCF_016758775.1. Classification (NCBI taxonomy): domain Eukaryota; kingdom Fungi; phylum Basidiomycota; class Agaricomycetes; order Boletales; family Suillaceae; genus Suillus; species Suillus clintonianus. The sequence continues at coordinate 70,312 of NW_024539278.1, read as the reverse complement.
ACGGCGACTTTGACTACATACTATTTTGGCAAAACATCGTAGACTTCTTCGAAAGGCCGCCTGGTCGAACGGCGAAGCGAAACGTTAAGCGACTCCTGGCTTGGTGGACGAGGTCTCATTTTTTACACTCAATAGTTGTCCTCGATTGATCTTCGTTTCTTAGGAAAGTCTTCGGAACAAGTCGACGTGCAGAACTCAGCGATGGTGCGAAGGCCAAGATATCTGTGGGAGGGTGTAGTTCATGACGCCCTCACGGGGTTCGCCCTTGCCCCATCACACCACATTGAAATACATACTGCAACTACTTGCGGCGGTGGCAAGGCTATGTCGCTCTTTGATATACGAGACAATTTACTCAGCATATCTTTGACACTATCTGTCCTACTACAGGTGATTCCTGTGTATTACACGCTAGTCGATTTTCACCTGAACATTGTATCACACAGGTTTATCTATTTCATAATCTGAATAACGCGTCATCGGATCTGGGACTCCGAGTGGGCAAGACAAACTGCCTGGCAGGAGCTTGTATATTTCTTGTGGCCGGCAAAGTCCTGACTACAGCTAGTCAGATCTACGGACGTTTCCTATACTCCTGTCTCCGGCGCTTTCCCCTGCCGCAGTTTGTTCTTTCACCTCATGGAAGTTTTACATTGCCTGAAACCGGATCGGCACAGTCTCACAAACTTAGCTTGAGTAGCTTGCTCAAGTTGTTGCACGATGAGCACTTCCTTCAAGTGCTTCGGGTTCGACGTTAATTTTCCCGAGGTATGTATAGCTTTTGGTATCCCTTCCTTGACTTAGAAATGGCTGGTCTGGTGCACGTGACACCACTTTCGTCAATGACTTCAAGGGACATGGGAAGATATCCGCTCTCCTGCACTAGTTGCATTAACCAAGTTCACAGGCTAGGTTGTCCGTATGATTACCTGTCCCCCGCTGATTATTTTTTCAGAGACTTCACGACTCCTATAGGGCTTTCGCTCTGGCTTCATTCACCTCTCTGTGTCTTTAACGTCGTCTTTGCATTCGCATACCTGCGCTGATCCATCTAGCCCAAGCAGTTTCCATTTGACACTACAGGGATTTGGTCATTCCTGGTCCTGGTGGGCACTTTGCGACGACAGTCTGTCCTTGCCAGTCAGACAGGACTCGCATTATCCCTCCAAAGCAGGATCTCCCAAGTTGCCTCATCACCTTGCGACCGTGAAGTGGCTGGATTTCGGATATCGAAATGTCCCTCAGACATATCACGGCGGACATCTCCTAAGAAATCAAGGTAATGGTGACATTTTGGTATCCATTTCCCCCATAATAACTCTCTGCAGTCGACCTTGCAGAAGTCACCTGGGCAGAAGCCATTCTGGGACTCATTTGATGAAATTGATGTCGCCACCTATGCTGATGCACTTGTCGCCGTATTATGCAAGCTCTTGCGTTTGGTTGTGAACTCCTCGCCCATAAACATCGCTGTTTGGGAGGCGTGCTTGTATAGATGGAGTGCCCTCTCAAAATTCATCGTGCAGAATCCTTTTGCCGCAGCAGCAGCCTTTGACGACTCTCATTTAAGCAAGCATGAGCAGCTCATGGCTATTGAGGTATTGTCGTCCTCCAAGCTATTTACGTTCATAGAGCTGACATTCGCACAAGTTAAATTCATACAATGGAGAAACCTCATGTTGTTCCTGGCTGATTTCGTGGGGAGTACACCCGTAGCAATTGGCGGAGGCGTCGTCAGCGACCTCTTCTCTGAACGCGACCGTGCTTCGGCTATGGCACTAGACTTTATCGGACCCTTGATAGGTACGTTCCTCGGTCCGCCACCCTAACCACGAGGCTCACACTCGGCTCGCAGAGTCAGTCGGCATACAATTACAATATGTTATCTATGTCGTTGTCGCGATCTCTGGCGTTTCCGCAGTACTTGGCATTCTTCTCATGAGAGAATCTTATGCTCCAGTCATCCGACTTCGCTATGGCAAAATGGCTACTGATCTCGATATGGTAGCCGTAGGACATCCTGCAAACCACGTGAACAAATAGGCTTACTTGATATGCTTCATCCTCAGTTTATACATGGCTCTGTAAGTTGATTCTATGTAGTATCGTGCGTGTAACTGATGTCTTCTATTTAGGATTTACGGTCAGTAGTGGCACACGAAATCAAGTTAACTGAACGTGCACCGAATTCTATATCAGGTATCTACTATTTGATGTTTACTATTTTCCCCGGTAAGATCACATTCGCCCAGTCACTTGTGATCACAACGAATATCAAACATTTGTGCCCAGATCTCTTTTCGACCGTGTACCATTTCAGCATCGGAATTGGAGGTTTGCCATACATCGGAATCGGCGTCGGACTCCTATCTGCCACCATATTCGGTGCCAAAATTTGCGATAAGGCATACATGTACGTACGTCAAGACTGCTTTATACATCGAGCACATCAACTGAAACGCACTAGCTTGCTACACAAAACGGAGGAAAGGGCAAACCAAAGATGCGCATACCTGCTCTCATATTTGGCTCGTTGTTCGTCCCAGTGGGACTATTGTGAGACCAGCGCTTGCATCTTCGTTGCTCCCAATCTGACCTACGCCAGTTGGCACGGTTGGTCTGCCCAGGCCGAGATCCACTTTATGATGCCCATTTGTCGGCGCCGCCATCTTTGGATTCGGCATAATGACAGCTTCGTGAGCGTGCCTCTTTTCAGCACCCTTCGTAGTTGTTGAATCTCTTTGCAGCCTCGCCATTCAATAATACCTCGTAGATACATTTACATATGCTGCAAGCGCTGTCGCAGCTGCATTCGGTGGTGTTACCGCGCAGGAAGAGCATCATCGTCATGCAATGTCTGTATCTATCGCTGTCAAGACTCCCGGTTTCAAATCGGAACTGTCATCGTCATGGCAAGTCGTAGACTATCCATCAATGCACAATGGTCGCAGATATTCTGCTCCCTACACCCCAAGTAGCTTTACATTCTACCTTGATGATTCACAGGAGCCACCAGCCACTCACGATCATCGCGGCCCGCACCGCCATCGGGATCCGCAGCACAATGGTTCTCCAACTTCTTTCATTGATCTTTCAGACGAAGATATATCACATGATGCTTCGGACGTGATCAGTATAGAAATGCCGAGCACGGGATATAGTCGCCGAATCTTCCATCATTCATCGTCGGCGCCATCTGTAGTGGAGACCTTGACACCCGAGGAACAAGCCGAAGCCGAGGGAAGAAGAAAGCGTGACAAGCTGGCCAAACTCCACCGTTTCCTTGGCTCTCGCGTCCCCACGGACTTAGTTATTGGTCATATAGCGGGTCCGTCTTTACCTCCATCATCGATGTCATCGATGCCTGTGGACGGCAGCGACATGTGGCTTTACAGACGAAGGAGCGGTTCATCTGCCCCATCGTTCGAGCGTGTCAAGACAGAGCTCTATGACGAGGAGAAGGCTTTGAATGTCAGGCGTGCTCAGAAGATAGAAAAGGTTTTTTAAATTCTTACTGCCCGTTATGAGAAAATGCTCATCATTGTACAGCTTTTCGGTATCCCCCCTCCGCAAACCTTGTATCATACTTGCCAAGCTCCTGCAACGATGGCTCGCTCTCAACCGACATCCCCTGTAGCGTCCCCTATGACCCCAGCTTACATACCCGTCAATGGTCCTGGTTTCTCTCAGCGTAATCCAAACCAATCTGCGTACATGAAAGGGAAGAAAGCACATCATCGCCCGGGAACTTCGGATTCAACTACATTCCTCCTGCCGTTCAAGCCCAGCTCTCCAGAGCCCCAGACGTCTGGCTATCTGGATACGCTCGTACAATCTTCTGTGTACATGAACCATCAGCATTCTATCGCGTCTCTGACGGACATCATTGAACGAGTGAGTAGACAGACGGGGAATTATGTACGACACTCACAATTCGATAGGATGACAGGGCGTCTCTTGCGGAGCTTCATCGGTTCCTCCACGGGGATCTAGTGGATTCTCCAGTTGAGGAACAGCCCTTGCTAGAATCCCATAGGATTTCCAGTTCGTCATGTTCGCACAAGCCGGAACGTAGACTCTCGTTACCAGCGCGGACATCTATTGCGTCGTCTATAACCTCTGATATGTCGATGCCGTCGTTCAAGGAGCCATCTGACTTCCAGTTGCGCAGCACTCCAGGGTATGGGAAGGTAGATATCAACCTCAACCTCGAGGTTTCCATCCCCGGCGTACAATTTCTCGTGAAAGGTGTCTCATACCAACCCCCCGTCAGTAGATCCAGCTCCGTGCCCGTTACACCATCTGACTCGTCCAGTGTGCTCATCATACTGTCTACGATAAAGCCTCCGTTATGCCCTCAATAAGCACCATTGCAAAGCTCTTGTCCCCTCGCTCCTCCCTTGGAAATCTGGAAAGGCATGGACCTGACATAGCTACTCCAAACATCGACAGTAAGAAGTCGCCCATTCCGCCACAACCGGTCGCAAGGGAGGAGCAGGAACAGATCATCTGCGCTACGCTCAGTCGTTTCGCGCAGGTCCTGGTATCGGCTATATTCGTGTATGTCCAACATTTCAGCAGCATGTCATTTGTTTTATCTCTTCACTTTCCCCCCTTCAGATTGGAACCCGGATGGAGCCCCAGCGGCCTTTCTGACGAGCAGGCTTCACTGATGCTCAAAACCCATGGACCTAACACACCGGTAGCGGAACGTCCTCTCGCTGCATTGCAGATGCTTTGGGGGGCCATTGTCAATCCGTTCAACATCCTTTTGACCATCCTCGCGGTCGTCAGTGCTGCCACCCAACAGATTCCTACGTTCGTCGTCATGATTGCAATGGTAATCGCTTCGACCGGCTTAAGGTTTGTAGACCCTGTCTCTGTTAGAAATAGCCTGATGTTGCCCCAGGTATTGGCAAGAACTGAAGTCCATGATTCAAGCAGTCAATTTGTTCAAGTTAGTCACGACGAACACCCGCGTTCTTCGTTACCGAAGCTCCGGTTCGGAAGAGCTCGAAATCGATCAACGGGCCGTGGTTCCAGGTGACATCATAGCTGTCACCAGTAGGTTATCGTATTTCTCTATCTCATCATTGTTAACTCTGCGTTTCATAATAGGCGGTGATGTCTTCCCTGGTGATTGCGTTCTCATTTTGGCCGAGGCTGTTACAATCACACAGGCCTCGCTTACAGGGGAAATGATGCCCATCGAGAAAAATGTGCGCCTTGTTGGCCCCCGTCCTGGAGAACCACTTCATTTACTGCACAATGATAATGTTTGCCTCGCGGGCACATCTGTTGTCACGGGGAACGGACACGCGCTTGTCGTCTCAACTGGCAAGGACACCTACATGGCTTCTATCGCCAGCGAGCTCTCTAAACGACGACCAGAGAATGCTACTCAGATTGGCATCAAGAAAGTCAGTTATGTCTTGATGGCGTTCATGGGCGTGAGTCGATATTTTATCGGATTTTGGTGTATTTATGAATCTGACTTCTCTCAACAGGTTATGGCTCCAATCGTGTTTATTGTTCAGGGTGCTGTTAGTAAAGACTGGAAGGGCGCGGTCATGTTCGCGATCGCTGTCGCAGTCGGCATTACGCCAGAAATGTTGCCAATGATTGTGGTATGTATCAATTGTTTTCTGATGCTGCGGCTCTCAATGACACTTGTGATGCAGACATCTAACCTTGCGTTGTCTGCTGTTCGTGTGGCACGAAAAAAGTCATTGTGAAGCGTTTTGATGCCATCCAGAACCTTGGCGCAGTTTCTTTTTCACCGTTCCTGTTCTACTCTAATTTCTTACTGGTGCAGACCCTGCTCACCTGCTCCCAAACGGGAGCGTCATCACTCTCGAGGCCAACAAAGTGGTAGAGCTGACATTGTCAACGACTGGTCCAGGTGGACCCGTACGTTTTTCTCATTCCTTCGACGCTTACGTGTCTGATACATCCGATACACCTTCATGGAGTGAAGTTCGCTGCGGTTTAGACGAATGTATAATATTTCGTCAGGTGGGGACAATTCTGCTTTCTGTTGATGAGCTCACGGTCATTTTTATCTAGGAACCATGCTCTCGAATGGGGTAAGGGCCTGCTCATCAGTTATCAAACTCTTGCAGTATGTCCCAACTGAAAGTCTTTCAGCACTTCGATATCCAAGTCAACAAACGTATATTGTATAGAAGCTTCTTTCTCACGTCGTCTGGCCAGCTTCTTTGGAGGAGGAAGCTAGCACCGGCTAATCAAACGTCACCATGCGGCAAGCCCACGAAATGCGCATGCCAGTTACTATGGAGGTTGCGGTGACTCATGTCCGGGTTACTTCAGTATGTCATCATCACTTCAACTGTAGGAGGTGCAACTAAGCTGCCCATTATAGATACGCGCAGCTGTAATCTCTCCAAACTTGAAATGCAAGTCGACGGAGATAATTTCTCTTGCTGATTTCAGCGATGCCTACAACGTATCCACTGCCCTCGATTTTTACGAGTTCATCATTCGCGGAAGCAAGCAAGGTGTAACGTCCTACTTCTCTTCACCACAGCGTGACAGCATCGTCGAGGTGAGATCATGAATAGTTGTTACGAAATGTCCAATCAATTTATTCGATATCCCATTCTGATATACGTGGTGATACAATATTGCGAGGGCGTACATGCAAACGAGACAGTCACTGAGATCGGCGTGTAATTATTTTTTGCTTATAATTGTCAAAGTAAGTCAATATCAATAGACTCACTGGCAGATTTATCGCTTACCTTCAACCCACGCCACCACCTCAACAGCGAGAACCTATTCCCGTTGCCACTCCTCCCCATCCCCCTCTCCCTTTCCCTTTCCCTCTTCTCTTCCCTCTCCCTCTTCTCTTCCCTCTGCCTCTCCTCCGCCACTATCTTGCGCGCCTTCTGTAGACTGCAATATTGCTGATCAAACTCTCAGTTCGCACGATCGGACCATCAGGATCTTTCACTTACCTCATCCTGAGGTGCCATGGTAAAGGTATGTGTTTTTCGACGGCTAGTTTCTGATTTGTATGCGATGGTCGATGAGAGACGAAATCTACAGCTTGATTATTTCCTTTTTCGTGCGTATGTCTGGCTTATGTTTCGTTTACATAATCATACGGTGTTGCGCCGTAAAACTGTTAGTCATCCCCATTCTGGTTCCTTGCGCGTCAACTCTGCCATGGCATCCAAAGCCTCCCTTGCGCCTAAATCGTCCTACTGGTTTGATCCGCCCACGCCTATGACTGGCGATGTATTGATTCCGCCAGTCCCACCCTTGCCTTCATCTTACCGTGAATCATCATCACCCGCTGACGCCCTAAGCTCTGATCCTGACCCTTTCCGATACGCCTGCTGGATGTTGACAATTTGGGTACCTTTGTTAAGTCTTCCTGGTCCGATGTTATAATTGGCTTTAACAGCTGGTCACCAGGTGTTCTCCCTGCCATATATTCTGTCTTTCATTGGAAATGGCTTCGTATCTTCCGCCACACCATTTCTTCTTGCCCTCTCTGTCACGCTGTCTTCGCCTCTCCTTGCCATCCATGAACATCATTATGCGCTCACCGATCCCCATCCCGACTGGTCTCTTCGAGGTTCATGGGAACCTCCCTCGGTCTGCATGCGCGCACCCTCTCCGGTTGTCACTCTCGCCGACTTCAACCGCGAGTACAAGCGGTCTGGGTCAGTCACTGTTGTTGAAGGGAGACGCTCTGGAGATGTCTGGATCTCACAAGGGGACGCCGTAGAAGGGAAAAGCAAGATTAGCCGGGCACTTGGTCTCATGACCCCCGTCCCGCGCCTAGCTGTACTTCCTCCTAACGAGGAGAAGGAAGATGGAGAGATGACGCCCCCTCTACCCATGCAGACTGAGCCCGACTCATTCAATAGTTCTGTCTTCCCCAACACCCCCCAGTCTGCTGAATTCGGGAGAATGAGAAAGATGTCGGTTCAATCGAGGATTTCAGGCGATGAATTCGCCTCGAGAATTATGATTGCTCAGAGGCATTATTCTGCTCTAGCAACTACGGTGGTTGTCCCTGCATCACCGGAGAAGCAAGAGGGTGACTTGCTCACTGTAACCACTGGCGTTGTTGTTGAGAAGAGGAATTCGGTCCTTGCTAGTTCTTCGCACCTCCGCTCCCGCTCCGTTTCCTCGATCATCGGTCAGGCGATCAGCACAGACTCCAGTCCCAGCCCACCTCCGTCTCAACCACTTCCTCCCACACCTCCTAATGTTCGTCTTGCTAAGCAACAATCGACGCGTACTCTCATCCACAGGAAGTCATATTCATCTGGTTTTAGTTTCGGCGCCCTCGTCAATGTCGATATTAACGAGATCGATGTGCTCACGGCTGGTGTTCTGCCGCTTCTTGTACCCGGTTGGAAGGTTAAAAGTGATATGAAGATCAAGGATTTCGAGTTTGAATTCGACCCCCAAATCAGCAGCACTGTGACGAAGAAGAACTGCCTGCCAACCTCTCGAATCCAGAAGGATAATGGCGACTTTGGTGTGCTTGCCAGAGGAGAGTGGAAAGGACTGCGCAGGATTCGACATCCACCAATGGCAAGGTCAGGCCTGAGAAGGCGTCTACGCACAAGAGACATCACTTGAGTCTTCCAAGGTAAGCTTGCTCCTGACCCCCACGCTCATATCTTCTGACATTGGTTGCGCAGTCTCGGTCTTGGCAAGGATACAACCAACTCTTTGAAATCCGAGATAAGTCGTGCACTTGCCACGAGGACTGGTGGGTGTGCCTCTGTAAATGATGGAAGGCGCAACACGGTCTGGGGGGACGAATCAGTTCCCAACCTTCTTGCACATCCCCCTGTGAATGATGACAAAGAGCCTGCTCAGAATGGCGTCTCCCTCGGCCGCTCGATATCTACTCGCAATCTTGGTCTTCGTGTCGACATTCCTCACGGCATGGACAGTGCACGTACTTCCGTCGCTACCCTTGTACTTCCTCCGCCATCCGCTGCGTCCACAGTCACCCTCTTCGACCCTATGGCCGAATTTGATCCTACTTGCCAAAGTACGCCGAACGAAAAAGAATATCAATTCACACGAAAATACCAAGCCACTGTTATGCCTCGCTCTCAACCGACTCTGAAACGTTCAAGCATTGTCTATATCAGATCATCCGAAGAACATTCACAAGCACCAACAGAACCAGAAGCCCGACCGCCCACCGAACAAACTAGCACTGATGACATCTCACGACGCACGCTCACGCAGTGGTCCTCCCGGGTGGTGAAACCACTTATTCCCAAGTCTAGCAAGCAGCGCAAGGACGTCACTGAGCCTGCAGTGAAGTCGAGCTCGAATTCCCTTCGCACTCTTTCCCTCCTTAAAGATCGTAATTCGAATAGTGCTGGTGATGTCGCCGGTAACGGGTTCGCAGGTACACGACCGCTTGTTCTTGGAAAGAAGAAATCAAGGACAGTGAAAGAGCACGACGAGAATGTTGCTCCCCGTGCTGGTTCTATGAACAAGCACCTGAAGCCGCTAAAACTTAGCCGGACGGAGACATGGCTGTTTACGCTTTCCCCTTGATTGATTTGTTTTCTGTTCGCTTTGAGTTTTGCTTTATTTTGCTTTCATGACCGTCTGCTTTTAGTTTTCTATCGTATAATCTTCGCTATTGTGCTTTTTGATAATGTTCATGACATTTCATGTTGCTTTCACGTTTCCCGCAGTGCGTTTGGTCTTACTATAGTGCACCGCTCGAAAGGTGTAGCCTTAAGGCGTAAAAGTCAAAAGTCGCTGGGTCTTGGTACAAATAGATAACGGGTCCAGGACGGAGGGCTGTTCTATTACAGTGCAGTAATAAGATTATGCTTGATTACAATAGCCATGCCTGCCATATCAAGGACTCACCGGTTCACTGATGCGCTGTGATGTCATCATACCTCAACTTTGCCTCTAAGTCACGTGGTCTGAATATGTGCCGGTCATTGCGAACACCGTTTCCCATTGCAAAGTATTATATAGCTATGGAATTAAAAAATAAAATCATATAAAATGAAAATATGCCTGTAAATTGAGGCCGCTGGACTGCTACACCCGCTCTGTTGTGATTTCGCCATACCTCAACTTTGTTTCGTAGTCACGTGGTCTGAATATGTGCCGGTCATTGCGAACACCGTTTCCCATTGCAAAGCATTATATAGTTATGGAATTAAAAAATAAATAAGAAAAAATGAGGATGGGCTTAAAGGATGAGGGCACTGGACTACTGTAGCTTGTCTGCTATGATGTTGCATTACTTTAATCTTGTCATTAATGCCTCTTCTAAGTGTAGATTTGCAGGAATCAATAGTCATTTAGGAACAACGCAACTTTCTTGCGGGATACATAGATATATTTGGCAAAAAAAATATTCTATCGGTCTATAGGTCTCGTGACTACCATATCATGGACTCGTGAATTCACTGATGTCTGAGAAGCTTCTTACTTAGAGGGGCTCGCTTCGGGGCTATGGCCTATCGATTATCGTCCGTGCTTAGCTCATACACCTGGAAATACGGACTCTCACGTCAGCTATGGTATCAACTTCTAGACCCACCGTACTTGCGATCAGATCAAACCAGCAGAGGCTGTGCTCGCCTCGCTCGCAGCTCAGATCATTTGACAGTGCCCGTTCGAGAGGTGAAAAGCCTCCTTAAGCTTACAGGTGACTTACACTCGGTGTTTTTTGTTTGAAAAAAATACAGTTTATTGGATGACTTTCCATAGGCAAAATATTCCAGAATAGAATATTTCGGAGCCTGAAATACATTTGCAATCACGACGAAAATTTAATCTACGCAACAACAATCCCCCATAGGCTCAGTCAATAGAATTTAGTCCAGTCCTCGATGGACAATCTTGCAATCCAGTACCTGCTTCTCAACGAAGATGAGGCAGACCTTTTTGATGATGACGAAGGGGCTCAAGTCCTAGCTGCAGCCCTCATTGGTGGGATCGAGGTATCACGACAAGACCGCATTGACACCCGGAACCCCCATCGTTTGTACCTATGCCGAGCCCAACTTCTTCCCAATCCTCGCATCAACACCCCTTGGCAGATTTTATATAATAGCCAGAACGATCGAGCCTTTATCACCACCATGGGTATCGACGTAACTACCTTTGCCTCGCTCCTTACTACGGGTTTTGCCCAACGCTGGTACGAGACTCCAATCCCTCGTGATGACTCAAACGTGTTGGGAAATCCACGCATTGAGCGGCGCTCGCTCGATGCTGCGGGGGCACTCGGACTTGTGTTGCATTACCTGAGTTCCACGATGCATGCTATCAGTCTTCAGCAGATTTTTGCTATAATTCCCAGTACTGTCACGCGTTACCTTAAATTCGCTCTTCGGCTTCTTCTCCTCTCCCTCCGCACCATACGGGATGCCACAATTCGCTGGCTCGAAGGCCCAGAATTCGAACGTTGTAGTGCACTCGTCGTTGCACGTCACGGGAGACTTGGAGGGGCGTTCGGCAGCATTGACGGACTTAAATTACCCGTGCAAACATCAGATGATGTTGACATCGAGAACGCGACATATAACGGTTGGCTCTCCGAGCACTTTATTAGCTCGGTGTTGACATTTTCAGCTGAAGGTGAGTTTTATGCAGAATTCGCACTTCGCTCGTTAACTATATGTTGCAGGGGTCATCATTGCTGCAAGGATGAATGCCCCTGGTAGCTGGCATGACTCACGTCTTGCTCACCAAATTTATGCCTCCCTTCGAGACCATACTCCCCCAGGTTACTACGTCGTGGCTGATACAGCCTTCCCACGTGGGACCAACGACATCCAAGGCCGGATCCGCGCACCACTCAAACAAGGCCAACGTGTTCAAGGGTCAGTTGCTGAGATTGACGAACGCATGGCATTCAATCGAGAGCTCCTTTCTTACCGGCAGACTGCTGAATGGGGGATGCGCAGTCTTCAAGGTGCTTTTGGAAGATTGCGTGTACCACTCGAAATTGCTAACAAAGATTCGCGCGGTGATCTCATTGAGATCTGTGTTCGATTGCACAATCTGCGCGCAATCCGAGTTGGCATCAACCAAATCCGCACAGTGTACCTTACTAATTGGCAGGAGACAGTTGATGATGCTTCCGTCTGGCACGACTTCGAGAATATGTTATTTTCCGAGCAAAGGCAGAAAGATCGGGTTTCACGTTTCCACGTCACACTGGAGTACTTAGGGTAGATTAACTTGCTTCTTCATTGTAATGCATTCTCTTCAATTGAGGTCTTTGAACATCTACGACGGGGCCGTCATCACATATAGCGATCTCCGGTGGTTCGAAAGACATGAAGAATCCTCACAGGAGGATCGAAATCTTCGAGCGGCTTCAAAACCACACGAACCCGAGGCTCTTGCGATCTCCGGTGGTTCGAAAGACATGAAGAATCCTCGCAGGAGGATCGAAATCTTCGAGCGGCTTCAAAATCACACGAACCCGAGGCTCTTCACACCACGCTGCGTGTACGACGGAGCCGTCATCATGTACTCGTCATGCAAGCTTCCATAGACCAAGCAGACTACTCAGGTCCTGACTGCTATCAAAAATCTACAGCACCAAACTCGTGTATTGTGGCACATCTATCATTATTGAGTAAGTCACTATCCGAACGATACAAAGGAAGAGATAACAGGCATCGAACTTGTGCGTCGCACTTTTATCATTATCGGGTAAGTATCAGATCAATATAAAGGTCACACCTCTGTGCTCTGTGGCTCACGGTCCTCCTCACTTCTGGGGACTGTAGGCTCTTGGGTGCCTTGCCTACGAGAATGACTCGGACGAACCACAGAATTGAATTTGCGTGGAGGTCCACCACGGGGACCCCAGTGGAACGGCTCTTGTCTGTGAGACGAACGTGCACGAGGAGATGGAGTAGTACCGAAATCAGTAGGGGTAACAGCAGTGAACTGAGGAGAAGTTGGAGGATGATCAGACATGTTGGCGAGGGTCTCTGTATCACTGTGCCAGATGACACTTTGGCCTCCATCAGGGTAATAGGTATAACTCGGCTGTTTGGGTTTGTACCGGTGACGAGCGTTACGAGCGTTACGAGAAACTGGGTTGGGATGGACATTGTGAGGAGCTTGGATCGGAGCCGACGCATGCATCTGCATCATCTCCGCACGAAGCTTTCCAAGGTCACGTTCACGTTCGACATTGTAGAGTCTGGTGCGTAAGTCATACAGTTGAGTACGTAGCTGCTCGGTGACTGCATTCGCATCTCGCAGCTGCTGTGCTTGGGTAAGCAGCTGCGTGTTTGCAAGGGATCGGTTGGCACGCTCCTCGTCCCGAGCTTGCTGGACAGCAGGGTCAAAGGCCCCGCTGATGCGAGTGAGCAACTCTGAGGCAGCTGCACCTCGGCGGCGTGGCACAGGAGCATCTGTGCGAGTGGCTCGAGTGATGGCAGTGTGCTCGATGGGGGGAGTAATGTTTCGCGAGTCATCATGACTGTCATCGGCATCGAAATCCGAGTCGTTGAGATCACGAGTACCGGCACGCTCATTGATGAGTGCATCGATCTCGTGGGCGCGGGTTACATCAGGTGGACAAACACCGTTTCCTGTGGGCTTCGTGGTTTTCACCAACTGAGGTAGTTATGTGAGATGCGGGTGGAAATACTCGAATGTAAGACTTACTTGTTTAAATTTTGTTTCGAGTGACATGGCTTTACGAGGAGGTCGGCCGTGGCTCGTTGCCCACTCGCTGTACTTCAAATGGATGGCCTGCCAACCTTTCTGGCCCAGAGGGCGCTCGTCTTCGACCAAGTCCAGGAGGACTTGAACATCAGCTGCACTGTAATTGTTGGACCCACAGGGCCGGCCGCGTTTGGCCACAGCCCTTGGATCATCTTCATCGTCGTCAGGAGCACGTGTGCGCTTCAGAGCGTAGTCAGTATTCTCTTTTTCTTTACCCTTGCTTTTGTTGGCTTTGGCCACAGTTTTGCGACGTGCGCCAGCAGTTCTGACAGCTGGTGCATACCCACGAGCCTCAGCAATCGCCACGGGGTCACGAAGGTCTCTATCTGGTGAGTCGGGGAGTCGAATATGAGCAGGGTTCTGTGTCGAACCCAGAACAAGACGGGACCCAGACGGTAAGGGTGGTTGTTCGGATGCCTCACGAGGTCGGGAGAAGTCAGCAGGACTGGTGAGTCCGTACATCAAGGGCGTAGTCGCACGTTGCTGCACAGTGGTAAGCTCATTTTGCAAAGCTTTGAGAACAATGAATTGACTTACCGCATAGGCCTGGGACATGCGAGCTTCAGGCCACTCTGCTCGAGCTACAGCGTGAGCGATCCCAGGATGGGACAGCCAGTTACCCGTACAATCACGCACAAACGCATTCCCTGCGCCGTCGTAACGCAACTCGGGATTTGATGGGCTCCTATCAGGGACAAACATAGATTGGGAAGGGGGAATGTCAGACATTTGAAGGACTGGTTGTACGAATACACTTACCTTGTGACTGAAAATGAGTGGAATCTATATAGTCCGTGACTTTGTTGAACCGTCCGAAGGAAGGGGTGAGTATTTTCATATGAAAATTGCAAAGTACAAGGACCCTGCACTAGTAGTAACAGTGCGACACGAGCGCGCCAGCCCATGCAGCGATCGAGAGGGAGCCGACCCTAAATACAGGGATGATAAGCAAATTTTCGTCGACGGAGGGCTGAGGATTGGTTGGTGGTAGTAGGCGCTAGGACAGATGCAGTGAAATTGGAGGGACCAGCGGAGACAGCGTTGCCACCTGTACCTGTAGTGTTGAAGCTTAAAAGTGTCAGATTAGACACAAGCCTTGATGCAAAAATGACTCTAAACTAGAGAGAGTGAAGCATCAAGTCAGAGACACTGCCTACCCTGCTAATCCCTTCCACCATGAAGCATCAAGCTGGAGTATTTTGGTATGTTTTATTCCGCAATTTTGACTTCCAAATGTGGTAATTCACAAAACATATCCATTTTGGCCCTTCCTCATGTCTCACTTAAAAATAGATTGCTCCTGCCTTCCCACATCATTCCCACACCCCGCATTTTTGCACCTACTGTGGGAATTACCCCACAACACCAAAAACATCGCCCATTTTGGGAATCTCCACAATATCAATTATTCCCACACCCTTCCCACCTCATTACAGCTTCACCACTACACTACAATAGATCCCCTCTTGTATCTAAGTAGTAGTTTGGTATATATGTGTATAATATTATATAATAAACCACTTTTTTATTTATTTGTGTGATAGGTTCCCCTCTAGAGTCCTTTCAAAATGATGTAGGATATAAAACATTTTCGCACTTTTGCTCCTTTGATAGGGAAGTGTTCTAGGGCATTCAGAACATGTCTAGGGGTGTATATGAAGAGATTCCCCTACCTTTTTGAGCCCCTGAAGCGCCCTACATCAATAGATATTGCATATGTGCAGGAAAACACACAATATGGTCCCATTTGTTTATTTCTAGGTGGGTGGACTTGGAAACATGATCCCCAGCATCTATTTAACAATAGGAAAAATGTATCAGGAGATCAGGACCATAGGACAAGACCTTATTGCATAGTGTACTCCCCCTCTCCTAGTGGTTTACCCTTTGTGAAAAATTTTCTTGCAGGACCAGATCTCAAGGAGGGTAGGGGGACTATTTCTATGTATATCCTCAGTAGATATATCATATAACTAGCCCATGACACCTACAGGATCCTTCTACAGGAACAAAAACTTGACACATTACAATTATGACATTTCTGATGTGGTTTACCATCCTACTCTTACACAAATCATCTAAGCTGCTCAGAGACAATCATTTGCCAATGTATATATGTTTGTTATGCTAAGGATCAGTAAGATCTATGGCAGAAACTTGGGATCTGAGGTAAAGGGGGTATTTCTACTGATAAGAAGCTCATATAGTAATACAGAGTGTCATCAGTGATCAGACACCTGGGATACCTCACCTATATACCCCTTATGACAGCCCTGAAGTTTTAGAATGATCCATCCAGGATTGACTGATTGACAAGCAAAATAACATATGTGTGAAATGTCACAATTGACATCTTTTCACACAAAGTCACATTTATATATCACATAGGTCGAAGATTTTATTAAAAATGTGTAGGATATATAGTAGACTACCTAAGGAACCTATAGTACATACTTCCCTGATGGTAGACTGTTGGTGGAGGGATGTGGTATAGAAATGTTTGAATTGGTAGCTTATAGCCATGTATACACTTACTGACCATTTTCGATGTTTTGGGCATTTGAAGTTTCCCACACTCAATTTCTTATCTACTTCACTTGCCTAGCTCTCAATTCTGAGTGGATCTTGCTGTGGCTTTGGGTCTATAATACTGAATATATGTAAAATGTAGTCCAGGGGTCTGATCATTAAATGATGATGATATGAAGGTCTGGGCTCCTTATCAGTATACATAGCAAGTATATACACTATCTCAGAACCATGGCATATTTTGAGCTGATCCTGGTATCAAAAGCAATTATATATCCTATACTAATGATATATGAACAGATTGGAGAATTTATGCAAGAATAGAATAGTCAGAAACATGAAACTTGTGAAAAATGTGAATTATCAAGTTTTTGTTCCTGTAGAAGGATCCTGTAGGTGTCATGGGCTAGTTATATGATATATCTACTGAGGATATACATAGAAATAGTCCCCCTACCCTCCTTGAGATCTGGTCCTGCAAGAAAATTTTTCACAAAGGGTAAACCACTAGGAGAGGGGGAGTACACTATGCAATAAGGTCTTGTCCTATGGTCCTGATCTCCTGATACATTTTTCCTATTGTTAAATAGATGCTGGGGATCATGTTTCCAAGTCCACCCACCTAGAAATAAACAAATGGGACCATATTGTGTGTTTTCCTGCACATATGCAATATCTATTGATGTAGGGCGCTTCAGGGGCTCAAAAAGGTAGGGGAATCTCTTCATATACACCCCTAGACATGTTCTGAATGCCCTAGAACACTTCCCTATCAAAGGAGCAAAAGTGCGAAAATGTTTTATATCCTACATCATTTTGAAAGGACTCTAGAGGGGAACCTATCACACAAATAAATAAAAAAGTGGTTTATTATATAATATTATACACATATATACCAAACTACTACTTAGATACAAGAGGGGATCTATTGTAGTGTAGTGGTGAAGCTGTAATGAGGTGGGAAGGGTGTGGGAATAATTGATATTGTGGAGATTCCCAAAATGGGCGATGTTTTTGGTGTTGTGGGGTAATTCCCACAGTAGGTGCAAAAATGCGGGGTGTGGGAATAATAAATAGGTCCTGGAGAAGCCAGGAATTTAGAAGCTGTAGAAGAAGTATGGAAGCACATACTAGAAAAGGTAGTAGCCAGTGAATCCTTGGTGGATCCCAGCTCAAACATATTATGCATCGTGAGAAACCTTGAAGCATCAACCTACACATGTCAGAGAACTAGACACTTTTTGCATCAAGGCCTGTGTCTAATTGTACACTTTTATGCTTCAATCTGACAGTATAGCCTGGCGTTGCCAGGTCGTAGTTTGGCACAGAGCACCTAGAATTAAAGTCTAAAAAGGAGGGAGAAAGAGGTGTCAACGTACTTGGCAAAACGTTGACGGCGCACCTTTGTGTGACTGCGAGAGGTGCCACGCACGTTGAGCAAGGCTCATTACGTCAGCGAATATCACTGGCGTAGTGGCCTAAAACGGACGAAAGTCGGATATTCAAGTCTGCAGGGGGGGGGTACCCCCCCCCCCCTACAGATCAAAATAAATTAAGGTTTGAAAATGGGGGGCAAAGAAAATACTTTTGCAAATTGAGCTCAAATGAACAGCGGCATCGCGGCACACCTTCCTAATGTAGTCAAATTTATGATATGATAATCTAATAAACATTTTTCGAGCCTATGGAAAGTCATCCATTGTCACTGAGCGAGATAACGCTATGTTAGACATCTACGCAGGATTCGCCACATCCGAAGACCCCCAACCTATTACAGCCATTGTCCTAAGGCTCCGATAACTTTCTTAAAGACTGGGATGATTGGGCGAAGAGGGTGAAATATCGATTGATTCCTGGGGTTCATTGATTACGCATGTACTGAGCGTTCTGTGTATATTGTTCGCTCCTTGCACCATACTGCAAGGATTAATGTTCTACGGTGTCGATTGTACGCTATGCATCACGTAGTAAAACAGTACATCATGATATATTGTGGTGGAACTTCAAGCTTCAAGCTTCAAGCTTCAACGTTTCAACGTTCTACTTATCTATCACGGTGAAGCTTACTTATGTAATTATGTAGATTCAAGTAGCCGATGTTAATTTTTTATTCAACGTTCGACACGGTCAATGAGTTCCATAAGAAATCCTGTTCTTCTACACCCACCAGCAACCAATACATCCCAGACTAGTATTCTATTCCTGGAAGGTATATCTCGACCAGTCATAGCCAAGTGGTTATTTTACTTAGGCATCTCAGGCTGTTCCTCTTGGAGGGTGGGCACCAGTGGGCACTGGGTGGCAGCCGGTTTGAAAGCTGCTGAGTCCCGACAGCACTTTTTTTTGTCACACCGTGCACATTCACTCATGGAAGGTCCGTTAAGCAAGATGGTCAGGTGGTTACTCCATTCCCCTTGGAGCAGGTTCGAAACCTTCCAACATAGTCATTTTTCTGTTATCACACGGGCCTTGCACGTTCAGTCATGGTCAGTCTTTGGAGGTTTATCTTAGCCAAGCTTATCCAAGTGGTTACCGCAACAGATTCGAAATCTGTCCCTTTTCGACGGTGCACGTTCGAAACCTGCCAACAAATTTTTTGTGTGATCACAACTGGACATCCAATCATGTATACACATGTATAAAGGATAGTTCCCGAGAGGTCCACCTCAACCAGTCATGACCGAATTGTCACAATAGATTCGAAATCTATTTCTCTTGGAGGACGCTGGTCCTAAACCTGCTGGATTTTCGCATCTGTGATAATTGACTGCCTGTCCATGACAAGGGCTAGTCACCTTCAGGCCTCGCGGGTGTGTACGTGCCACCCATGAGAGTCGGATATTGGTGCTTTGCGCCGCTATGATGATGGATATGTATGTCTCCAATAGATGCCCATGTTTATACTCTTGTCTGACGCGCGACGCTGAAATGTTCGCAGGTCTCGCTGTCATTTTCTGAATTAAATCGCCCATCATGGTCATCGTTCTCGAACTGCGCAGTGCTGGCCATATAAACCATGTGGAACATATGTGCGAAACTACGCACGGACGCTCGCGCTGGCGAAGAGAAACATGAGTCATCGATCCACCTTCAGAGGACACGTCTTTGAATGATTATCCTCAAGCAGCCTAAAGATCGTAACACGCCCAAGGGAGTTGGATCCAGGCTGGTTAATGGAGAACAAAACAATACCTCCGCCTGATCGATAATTCAAATTCGTCGTCGGGGAGGTTTATAACATGCAGTACGCCTGGAGGTATTAGTGTTCAGAGGTATTTAAAGTGACTCATCGCAGGCTCCAAAACCAGTCCAGCGGTTCATCATGAGTCTATTGAAAATCCCCTTCATCATAGCTCCAGCCATTGGCATTCATATTTCGTTCAGTTCGTCTGCTCCACCACCTTCACCTGAGGAGAAGGTGAAGCCCCCCATGGTCGAGATCATCATCTTGCAGTTTCAGAGTCTTTGGGGTAATGATATAAAGAAGGTATGTCGATACGATACATTGGTCGTTGCCTATATGGACCGGTGGACAATATACCAGATCTGCACGTGGGCAGTATCATCTGTCGAAGTGGCCAACATCCTTGCCATGCATATAGCTCCCTCGCAGATTCCAGAGGGCATCTATGTCGCCAGAGCTTTGCAGTTTTTGCGCTCTCTCCACCCCACGCCAATCACCCCTGCTTTCCTTGCTGGCAGTCTTGCTGTCACGATTGGCGGCTTGTTCAGGCTTTATTGCATGTCAACTTTAGGGAAGTGCTGGAGCTGGACGCTCAGCATCAGAAAAGAGCATAGACTTGTGACAAACGGGCCGTACTCGCTCGTTCGCCACCCAAGTTACACCGGGTTCCTTCTCCAATATATCGGGCTCATCGTCATGTATGGAGAACAAGGATCATGGTTGAGGCAGTCTGGGATTTTACAAGTGCCTTTAGTAAATGTGCTACTAGCAATTGGCTTCTTCGCGTTTACGGTATGTGTTTGGATGGCCTTCAGCCGACCTCAGGTAGAGGACAAGATGCTCCATCGTGCTCTGGGAAAAGATTGGGAGAAGTGGGCGGAGAGGGTGAAGTACCGATTGCTTCCTGGAGTTTATTGATCACCTTCGTACTGAGCTCTCTGTGTGCTTGTTTCTTTCCTGTGCCATACTGCAGGGATTGGTGTTCTATGGCGTTGAATGTTCACTACTATGCAACGTAGTATGTATAACCATAAAAATTACGGTGGAACTTATCTAGATCTGTAAAGGTACTTTTTCAGTCATCAATTCGTGCACGTTACTATAGCGCTGTATGAAGCAGATGAAACGGCCCGGAACTTAAGTACTTGCGTCCGGCTCACTCCATTTGAAGCTACAAGTCTGCAGATCGACGTGTTTTGTCGTGGCACGCCAGATCGATTGATTGTAATGCTGGACAAATTTGGGGATGGCCCACAGATCTAAGGATAGTCTAGCTGCCGTGAAGGGGGCCCGGGATTTCAAGCGCGCACTCAGTTTAAGAACATTAGTCTCAAAGTCGGCTATGGATGGGCTCCTCACCGTCCAAAAAGTCCTCGCACGACGAGAGTACCCGTCTCGTCATGTTGGGTTTCAACATATATGTGTAGTGTTACTACGTGATACATAGCGTATACTGATCAACACCATAGAACGCTAATCCCTGCGGCATATCGTAAAAGTACTTGTAAATAATACATACTCTTGATCATGATGTATGTGTGATCAATAAACCCCTGGAATCAATCGGTACTTCACCCTCTTTGCCCAATCATCCCACTCTTTTCCCAGCGCACTCTGGAGCATCTTGTCCTCCACTGGAGGCCGGCTGATAGCAAGACAAGCACCTATTGCATAGAAGAAGAAGTTTATCGCTACTGGCAATTTCATGAAAGGGACTTGTAGAATCCCAGATTGCCTCAACCACGATCCTTGTTCTCCATACATGGCGATGAGCCCAATATATTGGAGAAGGAACCCGGTGTAACTTGGGTGGCGAACGAGCGAGTACGGCCCGTTTGTCACAAGTCTATGATCTTTTCTGATGCTGAGCGGCCAGCTCCAGCACTTCCCTAAAGTCGACACGCAATAAAGCCTGATCAAGCCGCCAATCGTGACAGCAAGACTGCCGGAAAGGAAAGCAGGGGTGATTGGCGTGGGGTGGAGAGAGCGCAAAAACTGCAAAGCTTTGGCGCCATAGATGCCCACTGGAATCTGGGAAGGATCTATATGCATGGCCAAGATGCTAGCCACTTCAGCAGTCGATACTGCCCATATGGAGAACTATTATATTGTCAGGTCAGACAACGACCAATGTACAGGAGCAACGGACCTTCTTTATATCTACTTCCCGAAGTCCTATAAACAATGACATCCAAGATTCGAACCTGGTGGGCGCCATCTTCTCTTCAGGTGACGGTGGCGGAGCAGAAGAACTGAACGAAACATGGATGCCAATGACCGAAGCTACGATGAAGGGGATCTTTAATAGACTCATGGTGAGCCACTGAACTGTCTGTGGAACCTGCGATGAGTCGCCTTAAATAACTGGGCGTCAATATTTCCAGGCAGGGGTACTATACGCGATACCGACGTATCAATCCGGGGGCAATCCGGGGACGTAACAAACTCCCATATAGAGTGCGTTGAGCGCAACGATCATTGTCAATTCTTATCATCTGTTATCCCTAGCTTTCTTTCAGCATCAAATACGAAACCGGAAGAAATAAGGAATACAGTGTAGCCTGATGGAGTTACTTTGGCATTAGAAATGTGTGCCCTGTGGGCAGATTCGTGTCTGATGCTTCACTTTGTAGGCACAAGCGTCAGTGCTCATGTAGCAAAGATTAAAGATACATATATGCTCACCATCGGAACACTGGCTTTGGCTCGCGAGCACCTCACTGCGAGGTGCGCAGTCAAATTCGCACGGTCCCGATAACGGGTGACATCAGAACGTAAAACAGTTTATATATAAGTTTTGATTGACTGCGCTTGTTTCCGTCTTGGAAGGATTTTGCAGAAATCGACATTGGCCTTGTGAGAACAAAATAACGCTACCAGAACATCGGACAATGGTGAGACAATACCTATGCGCGTGATGCTGGTACTTACATGTTGTGCATAGAGACCATGAGTTTTGTCTAACATAGGGTCACGCCCCAACAGACAATTAGCAACGATTCAAACAAAACAGTGCACATCAAATCGGCAAAAGATACATGGCCTTTTGACAGGACTATAACGAGGATAAGGCAGTGCTGGACTAGATGGCTTATACAAGGACTGGGCTACGCCGCTAAGGGGGTCTGGGATTCGAAGCACGCACTCAGTTCTAGACCATTGGGTTTGAAGTCGGCTGTAGATGGACTCATCACGAGAATGCCTCGCACGATGCAAGCACCCAGCTGCAGGAACCAGGTACCAGATCACAGAGTGCTTTGCTGCGGTTTGTGCAAGCAAAGCAGAAATTAGGGGTGTGCCACAAGCACGTGATATCCCCCACAGTGCATTCGGTTCGTAACTGGGAAATGGAAAGGGGAGGACGTACCTGTGAATTGAATCAATACTGACTCGGAACATGATGCAAAAGAACGAGCTCCATAAACGCGAGCGAACGCTAAGCTTCTGGGAATCACCAAACAATAACTTGCCAGTGCCACCAGATCAATCATCGTGAAAAAGCTCGCGCTCAATCAAGCGGTTGGCACGCAGCCCGTGCATATAAGTAGACAGGCGGATGACAATGCCGACACAAATCAACACTCAAGGCCTCGCTACCGGTCCACCAAATCACTGCCCGAAAACACCAAATCAGCAATCCAACCCCAAACCACCCACTCTAAGACTAGTTCACATACCGTCTACTATTCTGTACACGCAAGAACAACCAATCCACAGCCTCACGAACGCCAGCCCTAAAAGCCCAGCCCCGTCAGCCAGCCCGAACACACGCAAAACGCATTCCAAAAAACGAAATCACACGCAAAAACAAAACCGCACTCACCCATCGAGTCCCGAAACACCCAAAACATCTAAACTAGCGATCCTCTCCCGTTTCCTCTCCATTTCCGCATCCTCATCCTCCCCAAACCTCCTCCTCGCGCTCTCCCTCCTCCTCTGATCCCAACCTTCATAATCCTGCCTTATCTCTGACACGCTGAGGCTTGAGGGGGAATCTTGTTTGTTTGCGAGGAGGAGGAGGGGGATGTTGAGCGTTTGGGGGGAGGAGAGGACTGTGTCTGTGGGAAGTGAGACATTTTTTTTTTGCGTTGGTCGTTATATCATTGAGGCGTGGTCGAGGGAATGGTGAAGGGAGCGTACGTACCAAAGACTTCCCAGCCCTCACTAAGCCTCTCTCGGTCTTGCGCATCAATAACATACGCTACGGCGTGACAGTCGTCGTAGTATCTGTGCCAGATGGACCGGATGCCGCGTTGTCCTCCGAGATCGAAGAAATTCAGGATACTTGATGGGAGGGATATTTTGCCCGCTGCGTATCAGATTCACAATAATGAGCCGTCGAAATCGAAACTGGAGTTGTGAGAAACGCGTACTGTTTTGCCCCACAGTCGGGCCTATCTTGGACGGGTCAAGCCCAGGAGTCTCGTTATATAGGGTCTTTATCTTCTCCAGAAGCGTCTAGTCTCAGAGTCGTTTCTCAGCGCGGATGGACGCGAACTCGATGTCGAGGTGCGAGACGTACAGTTTTGCCAGCTCCATCAAGGCCAATGATGATGACTGAAAATTCTTCTTTCCTGCCATCTTCAGATGCAGGTGAAGGAACGAATACGAAACCTTACCTCGTCAAGTACTCGTGTAAGCCTTTTAAGAGGTGATACATGATGGTGGGAGGAACACAAGTCACAGTTCACGCGACGCGGCACATGTTGACGCGCAACTTACCACAAATTGGGTGACCCTTAATTATCATGCAATGTCGCTCGAAACAATTTCAATTCTAATTCTTGCAAAGATATGTGACTTTGCAGTACAAGTTGAATTGGTTAAATATGCTTGAAGCGTCGCATAATTTTAAACCACGCAGCGACAGGAAGAGTATAGGATGTACTAGTACTCAGGAATTAATGTAGACCAGCTGGATCAGCTAGTTATAAGTCCAAACACTAGTTACCATACTTGCAAGGTTTCCCATGGCGTTTGCTGTCATGCAGCAGTCTTAATAGTAGTCACTTTATTGGAAGCAGATAGTATTTTGAGTGGAGGCCCCGATAGCGGCCCAACCTGGGCAGAAGAGAGCTGAGGCGGGCTGCGATTCCCACAATAGTAGGAGTGAGAGCGACGCAGCGAAGTGAACTATCCTCAAATTGTAGGAGCCGCAAAGCGACACATTGAAGTGAGGAAACATGGCGTTGGAAAGAAGAGGTAGAAACTTGGAGGCACCCGCGTGAGCAAAGATGCAGGGAAGAGCAGTGTTGGGAGGGAAAAGGTAAACACCAACAGCAGAGCATCTTATCAAGGAGGGTGGGTAGATAGTCTAAGAAGCAGGCGGCGAGAAGGCGGATGGTGACGATCACATTAATATTGCAACTCCGCTCGAAAACCCAGCCGCCGAGAATCTAGACTTTGCTCACGATTTGGGAAGTCTGCTGATTTCTCCTAGGACAAAATCAACCCTCATGTTGAGGTTTGTCACAACCACCAAAGTATGAAAGGGGCCTGACATGTCTCCTGATCATGCCAGCAGCCAGACTGGGCACTGTGCAGTGCTGTAAGTATTTTCCGGATAGATGCGTCTAACGTCCAGCTCTAGCATGACATGGACAAAAATACAGCAGCACGTCATGAAAGGTCAGAGTTGTTACCTGTATAACTACTTACTGAATCATCCCACAATCGGACTTATTGTTCTGATAAATCATTCTCGGGGGAGGTCAGCATTATCCTGCGCGTTACAGACTGCTATCCAGCCCGCTGATCGGATGACGGTATCATCAGGCAAATACGTCTGCTATACGGTCTGTGGCGTTCCTCCGCTCATCGGATGGCACAGCTATTCTTGCCATCACGGCAAGTGTAGCGTTGCAGTGTGCCGCTATTGAGCCCGCTGATCGGCGAAGACAGCTGCTTTTTCTTGTAGTAAGCTCTCTACCAAGGAGATACACTTACCCTCTACGGTCATTTTGTGACCCGATGATCGTATCACGGTATGTTATAATATTGCTTGAGCAAGTTGACTGCTGTAATTTACTGGTCATTTGAACTTCAGATTCTAATTTATTTTGATCGAGTGACTACACGTGATGTGGACTCGAATATCGGTAGTCCACCAGGTACCAGCGGATGCGAAGTAAAGTGCCATTGGGCGGGGTAACTCCGCGGCGATACACTTACCGCTTTCACGGACCACAATTTTTGGCTGATTGCCCCAATATATCGAGCTGGCCTATAAATGTAGGCTACTGGACCCATCCAGGTCATGCTGCAACTCTTGTCTATAATCAATGTCGCTCCCATCATGCACTCCCAAGTTTCGAGTAGCAATCTGGTGAGTCAGATAACCTCTCATGAACGTGGCGCAGACTGAATCTCTTGTGCAGCGGTGCAGGGATAGGAGGGCTTGCCCTCGCTGTCACAATTGGGAAGTTTGCAGGTCACGATATCCACATAGACTTGTACGAAACTCATGACGCCATCACAACTGCTGGGGCTGGGATTGTAGTCTCGCAGCGAACGTTGGAGGTCATAAAAGAACTTGACATGTACGAGGATATCTCCCGTGCTTCGACCAAACCCCCTTCCTCCAGCCAAGGTTCGTTAAAGAATTTGTTCTTCAACAGTGTGTAACTCAATTCGTACCGACAGGGACAACATACAGGAGGTCTAATGCCCTACAGGGTGGTGTCGAATGGTTCCATATGATGAAACACGCATCACCCTATATGCACCGCCAGCATCTCGTAGACATTCTCAGGCAACACCTCCCCTCGTCATGCAGGCTCCACCTTAAGAAACGCCTCACTCGATATGACAAGCAGTTATCAGGATCACTCATCCTTCACTTCGCTGACGACAGCACCGCAACTACGGATTTGTTGATAGGGGCAGATGGCATCCGCTCATCAGTGCGGAAGACGCTTTTCGAAACATTAAACCGAGACGTCGTAGACCCAAGTAAGATAAGACACTACGTTGATCCATCCTGGACCGGAACGCTCGTCTATCGCACTGTCATACCAGCGAAGAAGCTTTCGGAGATAGATCCCAACAACTTGGCCTTGAAGGATTTCATTGTGGTAAGCCTGTAGAAAAGCGGTGATAATCGTCGCGATTGACTCCCATTTTGCAGTTCTGCGGGAAGGGAAAGGTAGGTTGTTGCGATCACTGGCCTCAGCTTGCTGATGGATCTGTCATTATAACTCCATAGAGCGTCGTCTCGTATCCGGTTTCACAAGGAACAATGATCAATGTGGTAGCCCTTGTTGCTGATGAACAGAAAGCTGGCACACCCTTCGAGGGCCATTGGGTTTCAGATGTGTCCCCTGAAGAGGTCCAGGAGCCATATCAGGATTTCGAACCTGATGTTAGAAACCTGTTGAAAGTAAGGCTTTGGCTGGGTCCCTCATGTTCTTGACTGACGACATTTCTTCAGTGTGTCGAAAATCCTTCAAGATGGGCGCTTCATGTAGTAAATGAATTGCCATTATCCACTTGCGACAGAGTTGCCCTGATAGGTGATGCGGTACGTTCAGGCTTCTTCGTGTTGAGACCTGTTGATGAAATCGTGTAGTGCCATGCCATGACACCCAACTTTGCCGCAGGAGCTGGTCAAGCAATGGAGGTAGGGTTCATCTTTGACCAAACTATGCGATCTTATCGCGTACACAGGATGCTTTTGTGCTTGGCCGCCTTCTTGCCCACCCACTCGCAACATTGGATAACGTGCCCGCGGCGCTGAAAGCATACCAGGACGTTCGCCTACCATTCAGTCAATTCGTAGCACGTGAATCACGACGTACAGGACGTATGATCGTTGACCCGCCTAGTACCGATCGAGAAAATGCACAAGCAGAGTTGGAGATTTTAAAAGAGAAGATCCTAGCCCAGTTGCAATGGGAAGACAAGGATGATGCCGTTGGCGAATGGTTAGAAGCAGAAAGGAAACTGCAGGAAAGCGTAGGTGTGACGAATGGGCAAACGTCGTGAAAACGGTGTACCATTGTCGCCCAGGTTGTAACCCAGTGCCCTAAACCTCCATGCACACGTACAATGACTATGCGCATGATTGCTGCAGGCGCGTTTAGAAGTCGCGGACTGAACGAAAAAGTTATGAGATTGACTCCCGGCGTCTTCTGACGAGCTCAGAGCATTCGGCGCACAGCACCGCCAGGATGCACTTTGGAAAGGTGAGCAACAGTATGATGGCACCCTCTAACCGACTCAACAAGAAGCGGTGGGAAATGCTCTTTCTTCATCAGCAAAATCCTAAATTTACCACGGCTTCCGTAGCCACTTACCGTATGGTCTTACATTGGCAATGGAGAGTTGCCACGTCTGCAAACCCATCCGACATCTGGGGGCGCAACATCCCAAGACGTCGGCAGTGACTCAAGTGAGATGAAATACAGGTGTTTGACAGCACCAATTCACAGTACGGTCGTCGCACTGTCCAACACACGGAACCCATATGGAACACGATAGTCATCAATGACACGACCTTGCGATGAAGATGTATCAGCATTGTGATTACCGCGGGATCAGAAAGGTAGATAAAATCAAAATAGAAACAGATCAGCTTTCGATGCATTTCAACAAGAGAATGCTCCCATCTCCACATTGTACACCGGGAGACTTGAAGGGAGCACCACGTTCGGTCCGCCCATCGAATAGATTTCATCCAAGAACAAAAAAAAAGGCATTGAAAATATAAAAATAGACGCACAAGCTAGGTAAATCCACGACGCACACCTGAAACGCAAAATAGCAATCAGTCGATCGTTCAAACTTGCAGAGAAATCATGAAGCAAGGTCAGACAAGGCTGAAATCAATAATGTCGTCCACATGTATGTTCGGAATGTGGTAAAGTACTGATAGTCATCACGAACAGTCGCAAATGGCAGAAAAACTCACCGTACGCCATGGAACATTCGAAAGGCTGCTCGAACATACACGGTGATACACTGAGTTCAAGGCAGAAATTTTTTCGAAATGGAATTTCAAGCTCCGAAGCTCACGGAGCCCTAAATGATCAATCAATGCCGCAAATGGTGCACAACTTGCAAGTCTAATCTCGTCAGTAAATTACCAGGTTCTGTACAGCACACCAGGCACACAGCTTGGTCCTTACTCCCAGTGAAAACCGGACCTCACCATATCGACACAGAACCACAGATATATTTACAAATATTGTCAAATCTACGCAAATCATGAATTTAACATATGTTGAGCAAGTTGACGCCCGTTGTGTTGAGCAAACACAAAACAAACACACCAATTTTGCACCAATTTGTCAATGTCTTGCATATTCGCAGACCAATCAATCATATGCACAATGTGATTGGATGATCAACAAGGCCCGTGCGCTACACTACATCTGGAAAAAGCAATTTGGCTTGTAGCGCCACACCAACACTATGTTGCAACTGGGAGACTCAGTAGCCCGAGGTAGACAGTCATGTAACACATGAGCAACAGTAGACATACCCTTGTGTTCCATAATTGTAAGTAGTCTATTCTGTCAATGCAAAGGGTTATGTATAGCAATGCGACTACTTGAACAACAAAGCTGTGGGGGTGCTAGTACAAGTGCTCTATAGTATCAAACAAGTGAAAATTGATATAAGGATTGATATAAAAATCATCAGTGAGCTCAAGAACATCACTGTTGATCCACAATACATCTATGGTGCACGTCACTTAGGCACCACCAATTGTGTGCAGAGGCCAAATTGGCTCGAAGTTTGTAAACCTAACCCTAACCCCTAGCCTATTATGGTAACCCCTACAAGCCGCTGCCAAAGTTGATGTGGAGGATAGAGAATCTGCTTCAATATTGTTGTCGTAGGATTCAACCTAAGCACAAAATGTGATTTGCGTATGTCGTGGAGTGACTGGCCCTTTCAAATCCATATTTCACTGGTACAATGACCAAAAAAAAACAATATCAAAGCTACTCAGGCTTGTGCAGCTCGTTGGCCCAAAAAGCCCACTTCTCCGTCTAGTTCACAAGCAGAGCATAGCCCCGTCGTTGACGCTGAACACGAAGGCTCAAGTGCACATGATGGGGGGTCACCCAGCGCAGTGCATGTCCCAATAGAAATTGACTCAGACAACAACTCGGAGTCTGACTGTGGATACCTGGGTGGTGTCAATGCAGATTACTCGGGCAGCGATTCAGAATACGAACCGGACACATCAGAGAGTGAATGGTCTGATGACGAAAGCCTTGTGAATTTGGGGGTGATGATTTGGAGGAAAACTTGGCTGCTCTCAGAGCCGAGGCTGAAAGTCTTCATGGTCACCCAATGCCAACTGTTCCCATGTTTGAGAAGAAGACAGTGGCAGAATGGGAGAAGGCGGAATGGAACAGGGCACTTGGATATAATGGCCACTCGGGCCGAACAAAGAGGAGGCATGACAAGGCTGCAAGAGAGCTTGCGGAGTACCGTGAAAAGAGGAAAACATCGTGAGTTTTGAAGTTTGAACATTGAACAACATCTGAGTTACTCACCATTCGTCAGCGATGATCCACAAGTTACGCTTATGTGCACAATGTTTGCACGCCCCAGATTTCATGCACCCTCCCCATCTTGTCAGCCCCAGAATTTGAATCCACCCGACCTCAAGTTAGCCAGTCATGGATTGCATTACCTCTCCGATGAGTCAAACTCGGACAATGGGACAGAATCTGATGGTGATGATAGCGACAGTGATGGTGCTGCACACCAAAATGATCAGCCAGCTGTTCTGTCATTGAAACGGCGCAAGCTCGATGTACCTTACCGTGAGCAGAGACGGCTGGCGAAGGAAACTCGACTTGATGAGATGAAGAAGGCATTGACTTCAATAGAAAAGCTTTTGAAGGTGAAAAAAACATTGTTTGTTGGAGGTCCAAATGGGTTGCAGGCAAAATGTGCACGCTCGATCCAGAGTTACCTCACAATGGTCATCAAGATGAAACAGCTCTCCATTGATGCATCACGGAGGGCAGCGGAAAGTCATGGATTTGCTGCAAACTGGGGTGGCCACAAAGTGCACAGCTGGACCAGGCTGTGGGTGGCAGATCGCAAACTCCCTGAATCTTTACAAGGTCGACATGCGAAGGTTTACTCCCTTCTCGGTGATCCCACGATTGCCACCGAGCTGCGGGCATATGTCCGCTCAAACAAATGGGTCGTAAATCCAGAAAAGCTCATTCAACTCTCGCAAGATAAGCTTATCCCTGCTGAAGCCACAAAATACACACAAAACCTTGTTGAGGAGGAGATGCCGCATGGTCTGAAGAAGTATATGGAGCTTTAAATATTTCCCCGTAACCATCTGAAGGTTGGCCGAGGCATTTCACTGAGCACCGCTCATCGATGGCTTCGATGCGAAGGTTTTCATTTCCTCAAACACCGGAAGGGTCTTTATTTTGATGGACATGCATGACCATCCAGATGTTATCCACTATCGCCAGCAACAGTTCTTGCCATTTATGAAGGCCTGTGAATCCAGATTGGTTAAATTTGCTGTTGGCGATGTTGATACGGAAGTGCCAGCCAATCCATCAAATTATGTTGAACATTGTTTGGTTCTCTGTGCACACAACGAAATGACAGCACAAGCCAATGATGCAGTTGGCCAGTATTGGGTTTTCGAGGATGAATTCCATCTGCGGAAAAAGGGAACAGGTCATGGACTTCACCGAAGTGATGTCATCTGCTCCACGGTTGGTCATTTGGTCGAAGCGGGAGAAACAATGGAATATGGCAAGAACCACGAAGGCTATTGGTGTGGTGAGAATTTCTGCACTCAGGTTTGTCGTAATCGCTGCGTCTGTATGAAAATTTCTCATTTGTTCACTCCCAGCTTACTGAGAAAATCATCCCCACATTTGAGCGTGCTCACGGTCCCGGATATCAAGCACTATTTCTCATTGACAACTCTCAAGGACATTCCACATATGCCGAGGATGCACTTCTTGTCAGCCGCATGAATATTCATCCAGGGGGGAAACAGGCCAGCATGCGTAATGGGTGGTTTATCAGAGATGGCATCCGAGTCGAGCAGGAAATGTCATTCCCACCTGACCATCTGGAACATCCTGGCGAACCAAAGGGGGTCAAGGCCGTTCTGACTGAACGTGGCTTGTACGAGCGCCAGCGCGGAAAATGCAAATCAAAGTGCGAGGCAGATGCTACTCATTGCTGCAACAAGCACATACTGGAATTGCAGCCCGACTTTCAGGAACAACATTTACTCGTTCGGGAGATCATCGAGAATGCCGGTCATCTTTGCATATTCTTACCAAAGTTGCATTGCGAGCTGAACTTTATCGAGTTCTTCTGGGGAAAGGTCAAGAGATACCTTCGTGAACACTGTGACTGCACGTTCGATGGGTTGAAGGCCAACATGCCACAAGCATTAGCATCCGTTTCATTGCAGACTATCCAGAAATGGGAGCATCGGACTCACAGGTGGTTGGATGCCTATCGTTCGGGGCTTGGGACCAAAGATGCACAGCTGAAGGTCCAGCAGTTCAGTTCAACCAAGTACAAGTCCCACTGACGAGTTCCAGAGACTGTAGCACAACTTTTTGATTGACTGTCAGTAGGGTAGATAATGAGTGGCCAATCTGACTGCCGATGAAATTTTTATCTCCGTCAAATTTGATCAGATTGAAAATTGCTCTTACAGTTTTGTTCGTCTCATCGAAAGGAACATTTTTGTAAGAGGAATTAAAATTCTGACATTTTTTCAAGACGGTAGGACTTTAGCACACAATTGGTGGTGTCTAAGTGACGCGCACCATACCTTATGCTGTCCAAACCTGGGCAACAGATCAGTGCTGCTTGCAGAAGGTCTTGAACACTGATGACAGATGCGAAACACTGTTGGTTACAAGTCGAACATGCAAGTTGATAAAGGTTGGTCGCAGGTTCCAGATCATGCAGCACTTGTAACCATTTGACGTACACCAGCAGATGAGGGAATATCCCATAGTGGGAGGGTAATCTGAATATTGCACGTATCTGTGCAATCTGCAACCCTGCAATAGGCTCAGTGTCATTGTTCGAATGCATGAGTAAAAGACTTACCATCGAAACCTGTGCCACTCTGCCATAACTGACAGTCCTTGATGACAAAGGCAACATCAAAGTGTGCGGGTGAAGGTGGTTTCTGACGATTGTGATTAGGAATAGTGGGATAGGCTCGAAGCCTGTTAAGCCACTTGAGATCGCTGATATGATGTTGAGGAGGGAGGAGGAGAAGAACTGATTTATAAACAACTCATACTCGCTGGCAGCAATAGATGAATAAGGAAAGTGGCGGGTGAGGAAGGTTTGAAGGGCGGGCACGAAGTCAATGGCACCGAAAGCCAATTGCAGACAAGATACCAAAATGTTCAGGAAAGGGCACTCTTGGCAACACAGTAGCCGTGGGATGTCAGTGGATGGGATTGAATAAATGAGAAAATGACAAATCTGTGGTGTCCAAATCTGCTAAGTCTTGTTTGTTATCATTGTCGTCTTCGTCATCAAGGGCATCCAAGTCAAGAACATCTTGGCTTTGTGATGTGACCCAATCCAGGTAGACACTGTGCCGAAACACAGCTTCTTGAAGTTTGAGCCAGTGTGTCATTTGGTTGATGTAATCAACCTTGCTGCTTGCCTGGTAAGCATCCTTCGCATAGTCAATATGCAACCGTTTGGGGCTCTCCGAGTTGAAACCATCTGTGCTGCCCAAAGATCGTATCGGCTGCACATAATGGCACATTGAGTGGACTTTGGGTAAGTTGAAATGTTGGCGAAGACTGAGCTCAAAAAAGATGGGCTTGTTTGTGTGAAATTCATTGAGTGTGTCCTGCATTCGTGCAAGTGTTGTGTCCATGTGTGATTGGTATTGAGCACAGTAAATGAAATTGAGAGGTGCACCTGCAGCCTGGAACACATGAGGTTCAACAGCACCTGCAATGACACCTAAAACCACGCACTGCATCTCTTTGTGCTCGGTGCAAGTCCACTGAGAGACGGTCGAGATTCCACATTTGAAATGACTGAGACTGTGAAATTCGGGCATAGCTTGAAATTGAGCATCAAACTTGGCATCTGAGATGATGGTAGTGCACCAGCTCACAATATGGTCTTTGAACACTCCTTTGTGTAGTTGGTGTAGTATGTCTGGAGTGATACATGCGAAAATGTCAGTGTGAGGAAGATATGTGCAAAACAGATAATGGATTGCGTGAAGTCCTTGGTCTTCGAAAAGGTGAGGGTCTTCACCGTTTTTTGTGTTGTTCCAGAGTGGCTCTGGTCTCAGTGACATTACACAGTGGTGAGTCGAAGTGATCTCCTTGTTGATTTGATCTGACGATACAACAAGGGCAGTGGTTTTCTTTACAACAGGCAATTAGACATTGTTCGGGGTGATCTGCAATATATGCTGCGAGAATGGGAAAAGCACGTTGGATATTCCTATCGGCACAGATCATATCCACTCCACAAGTGCCGGCATCAACAAGTGGCTCCATCACCAAGCGCATGCAGTTGTGAAAGAGGCGATATCGCCCAATCTGCCAATATTTGTCATCCTTGAAATGTGGCATCTTCAAAATTTGTAAGTATCCTATCAGCACTGTTGTATGCTTAGAAGGCTGACAGTGAATGTCCTTTTTGATATTTCCGATGGTCAGATATATTGGCCAGGCAGCTTTATCGCCACAAAAACAGGTAAGATTGGTCTTGTCAGATGTGAGAATCACTGGAGTGACAACAGTGCCAGCAGGCAGACATTCCCAATTTTCATGGTTAGAATGGTGAGATGTTGTTTACATTGGATTTTCACTTGACTAACCTGCATGTCCCACCATTAGTCACCTGTCCACATCTCGTCATACACCCTTCTATTTCCTTCAGCATCCTCATAAACTTTTTCCGGAACATATGATAGGTATTCCTTGAACACGGGATTACCAATCAACTCGTGCACACACTCCACAGGATTACAACACCAAAGTTCGTGCTGTTCGGTGAGTGGGTTCCCATCATCATCCACTTGATCTCCTGTTGACGTGACAATCTCACAGGTTCAGCCAGGACCTTTAGGTAGTTTGTTGAGCTTCTTTTGGAATGTATAATTATGGGCGAAGCTGGGCTGAGTGCAATTTTTGGTCTAGGTAGGTATGTTAGCTCTCGTTGATGCCAAGACATAGCGGAAACTTACAATTGGAGGTTTCAGAAATTCGTCTATTGTTGACTCTCTTTGCGAGCCACTCAGCGAGTTTCCACCCCTCCTCATTGCAAAATGGCGTCAATGGATTTCCTTCCAGTCCCATATCAATCTGCTCCTGCCAAATTTCTTCAAACCCTGTCTTTCCAAACCCCCAAATGTCTGCAGCAGGCCGCAGGAACCCTTTCATGAATCATTTGGGTTCTTCTACATCTGTTACCTCCTCCACTCTCACACATTTGGATTGGCAGCTCAAATCCATTGGAACCTCATCAGGCTCGTATCCATGTTGTCTTGGCCTTTGTGGAAATTTGTAGTTGATGTCTTCAGGTATTTCGTATTCATATTCTGGGC
This sequence comes from Suillus clintonianus, assembly GCF_016758775.1. NCBI lineage: Eukaryota > Fungi > Basidiomycota > Agaricomycetes > Boletales > Suillaceae > Suillus > Suillus clintonianus. The sequence goes on along the minus strand of NW_024539278.1, from coordinate 35,303 downwards.
CTGGGTGTGTGTTGAAGTCTGCCATGATAGATTCTTCACCCAGCTGTTCCAAAGACATGGACTTTTTCTGAGAGACCACAAGGTCCCATTGTTGGCGACATCCGGGAGTGTTTTGAATATGTAAGGTGACATCTTTCCATCTGGCCAGCTCGTTAAGACAAAATTCACAGTGCAGTTTGTGCTTCACATGCAGCATGGTTTAAGTCGATGTGGGATATATGTGACAGACTTGGCTGGTTTGGCATGCTAGTGTTGTTCTGCTCTCATCTTGGACTGATATTCTGAGTAGCGCTGTCACAATGGTCGGGTATTTTCGGTCCCTCGGGTCGCATTGACTTTGTTCATCGTGCTGCCAGTGGCCATATAAGAATGTGGTGCAACATATTCTTTTTCACCCCCTGTCATTATCTGATCTAACAGCATGTCATTTACAAATTCTGCTGCCTTGGATCGTGCAGCTAGCCATTGTTATCGCTGTCCTAGTGAGAGGGCTCAATATATCTGTAAGTCACAACTTTCTGATTGTCGTTTGTTATTGCTGACTCAATCTTCATTTTCAGCTGAGACTCACCAGGACAAGGAAAATCACCACTGACAGCAGCTCAGTAAAGCCCAAGAACATCAAGAAAAGGCTTGTCAGAAGGCAAGAAAGGCTGCTGAATGTGAAGCTTACCAGAATGGACGCACTGGTAAGTACATTAGTATCCTCATATTCTTTGTGTTGTCTCACTGTAAGTTTCTCTCAATGCTAGCACTCTCTGATACCATACAGCAAGTCTCTGGCATCAGGTAATGATCCTGGTGTAAGTTTTTTGATTATTCTCATCAATATTCAATTTAATGACTCTCGCACTATTAGTTTGCCAGTCAAATTGTGTCAATGCCTGCCAGGGACCCAAACTTGGTTCCACATAAAAGTACAGTGCTGTGCGCTCCACACAGGGTTATATTGGTATGTCTATTGATGTCATAGTACTGCTTTGCACTGACTAAAATATTACTAGAACAGGACTCCGCGTCTCAACACATTGACACCAGAAAAGGCTGCTGAGCTGCTGTGCCTGCGCGAGGCTGTGCTTGTGAATCACACAATGAGTCCAGTCGCTGCAAGGTCTCGAGGTGAGTGCCAACATCTATATATTGAATCACACATAATTTAATAGCAGTGTACTATGTTACTCACTTGCAGGTGGATACCCTAGTAGTTCGGGCCTCAAAAATTCCACGACTCGCTCTCCCAGCCCAAGTGACGAGGCCCTGTTTGACGAAGCTATTGAAGGCTTGGTTGATTTTGACATGGATGGAGACCAAGGTAATGACTCACTTGATGCTGACAATGATGAATGTAACAGGTCTCCATCCCCCAGCATCAAAAACATCGGGAAACTGTAGCGAGTACACGAGGCTCAGTGAGCTTAGTAGAAGTCACTGTATTGGTCATATATACCTGTAGCGAGTACACGAGGCTACAGGGACTATTAGTTATATGTAGGTACTATGGATAATAGGTACTGACCTCAGTGAGCTTAGTGGAGGTCACTGAGGAAGGTTCTGACTGCGTGCGAAGGAAGTGGTGCCAGTCAGGTACCAGAAAATCTTCTTGACTGCCTCCCAGTGCTTCATACTGGGGTTCACGCAGTACTGTGCGACAGTGGAGACTGCAAAGGCAATATTGGGGCATGTGCCGACTGTGAGATGCATGAGCGAGCCAATGGCTTCGCGATAAGGGATGTTCTTCATCAGCGCGGATTTGGCGGGAGTCTTTGGGTTTGGGGATTGCGAGAGTGGCGAGTTTGGGTCCATGGGAATGGAGCAGGGTTTGAGATTGGTGAAGTTGAACTTAGCTAGAATAGAGTTGATGTAGGTTTCATGGAAGAATGAGATGGTGTATGCTAGATGGTTGCGAGTGACCTTCATGCCCAGCAGAGATGCGATTGGGCCGAGATTCATGAGTTTGTAGTGAGCAGCTATGTCGCGCTTGAAAATTGCGACCTGTTTGCTGTTGCTGCTGGCGACTGTGCAGTCATCAACATGAGCTGCAAGGATCAGAATATCTGCACCTGAGTGTTTATAAAACACTCCCCAATCAGATTCTGCTCTCTTCATCCCCATACTCTTGAGAAGGCAGCAAAACTCTTGATACCACTTGAGGGTGCCTTGCTTGGATCCGTAGAGTGCGACGTGGAGACGAGCGACAGGATTTTGAACTTGGTGTCAACATTGAGTCCAGCAGGTAATTCCATGTAGATTACCTCATCATCATCTAACTTCCCATTTAGGAATGCACTGTGAAAGTTGAAAACATCTATGTCCCAGTCGTTTTGTGCTGCAATAGCAAGGATCGTGCGGATGGAGGCAAGACATGCTACTGGAGCATAGGTGTCGTAGTAGTCGAGGCCATATACTTGTGAGTACCCTTTTGCAACTAATCTTGCCTTGTACTTCTCAATTTCTCCATCAGCATTCCTTTTCAGCTTGAATACCCACTTGCATCCGACAACGTTGACGTTGTCTGGTCGTTTGACAATCGACCAGGTGCGTGCTTCTTTCAGCAAGTTTAACTCCTTGTTGATCGCACCTTCCCATTTCGGCCAGTCGTTTCTCATGCTGGCTTCTTTGACTGTTGTGGGATCTGTTCCCTCTACTGCCACTACCCCAGCAGCCATCGAAAAGATTTCTTCGTCGTCCTCGTCCATCTCACCATACTCCCCACCATTCCTAGCTCAACAGCCAGGTTGCTGGACTCTTCAGCGGGCTGCATACGACAAGGTAAGTTGGTACTTCTGCCATCAGTTGTACCAGTGCCGTCCCTTAGGCTCTTGATGTATGCTGACTCGACTCTTACTTGTCCAGATCGTCTGGGTGGGGCAGCTGCCTCAAATTGCAGCCCTAGGTGGTCATTGGGAGGAGTAATGGGAGGTGCTGGACCGACATCATCACCTTGTACTGTGCGGTTGTCCTGGTCTAAAGGTATGCTTACCTCTGCCAGATTAAATCTGACACTCCTCTCCACAGCTACTCGTCTGGTGTCTGGGAGGTAGACTCGATGACCATTGCTGTCACGATCGAATGCCACCCATGTTAAGGTTATGGGCGCGAGGGGAGCAGAACTATAGATTTAATATCTCAGTTACTTGTCAGTAGGGACAAGACTCTGTGTATGTACCTATAGATTTAATCTAATACGAGTCAGTAAAAACATTGAGTGGGATAAGGTTCTAATACTCACATCTCAGTTACTTGTCAGTAGGGACAAGACTGAGATGCTCGATATACGAAGATGCGCTATATACGGTAAATATTTGTCTGGAATAAAATAGAATATATCGTACGAGAGAAAACATACGCTGCGCTGGTTTGATATATTCGAAGTGCGATCTGACACTTGACGGTGGCGCTGTCCGCGGGAATTGCCGAACCGAGCATTAGCGTTCGTTCCTCACTATCTCTTTATCGACGTCACTCAACAACCCATCTGCCATTGATCGCTCGCATATCGAGCTTCAAGCCGTTCATTGAGTGGACCTTGACGTGGCAACCCCAGACCGGTAAGTTTCTCAGGTTGGGTGCCTTCTGGTATAGCATCTCATATGGGGATTTATTTTCCAGGGCGCGAGTCGCTGTGTGGTTCTTCAGCCAGGTCACATGCATGAGGGCTTCCCCCCACAGGAACTTGGGCAATTCGCTCATGTGCAGTAGGGCACGTGTTCGTTCGACAACTGTTTGATTGAGTCGTTCAGCAACTCTGTTATGTTCTGGTGTGTCATGCACAGTGAGTTTATGTTCTGTCCCTTTGCTGTTGAGATGATGAGTGAATTTGTCACCAGTAAACTTTCTGCCGCGATCAGATCAAAACTGTTTGATCTTTGCATCGAACTGCATGTTCGCCCAGGCCTCATAGGACTTGTACGCATTGAAGGCTTCATCCTTCGTGTGTAGCAGGTATAGGTGAGAGAATCTCGTGTGGTCATCCATGAATGACACAAAGTATTCTTTGTGTCCAGGAGTTCTAACTAGAGATGGACCCCACAGATCACTATGGACCTCATCACCAAACTTCTTGCATCTGGGGGGGTCTTGCACCTTGCCAATGGGTTTGTGCGTGGCCTTTGCGTACTCACACGAGTTGCACTTGTCCATCATGACGTTGGAGGGATCCAGCGTGATTCCTGTGATAACGCCTTCCTTTATCATGCGCTTGATGTTCTCTGGGGCAATGTGCCCAAGCCTGGTGTGGATCTCTCGCATGGTGAGTTGCTCATCTGTTTTTGCATATAATGGTTGGGGAGAGCTGAAAACATGTAGTTCCAAGTTGCCGGCATGGATATGTGCAGGAAACATATGAATAGCTTGTCATCAATGTCCTGTTGCATTAGGATGAGGTCATGGCAGTAGCCCTTCATCTTCGCTATGTGGGCATTTATGTCTTTCCCGTCATTATATTTGGTGGTGATGAGAGAGGCCATAACAAGTGTCTAATCTGTTGCTGTGGTACCCGAGTATAGCCGTTTCGTGCCCGTCCAGATTTCAGAGGCATATTGAAGGTGTGCTAATTGGGCCATAACATCCTCTGTCATGCATGAGGTGAGGACTGAGCAGATGAACATGTTTGCTTTACTCCAACAGGCAGGGTGGTATCTTTTGTTGAGCAAATTGTGTAGTGGCTGTGCGAAGTTTGGGTCTACATAAACATGTAATCCAACGGTCTTGAGTGCACAGTATACAGTGCTCATCTAGGTTGAATAGTTAGTAGATGTGAGCTTGGGATGTAAATGAAGGAAATGAGTGAGTTTTGATGGGTCGATGGATTTCTTCAGTGTGAAGTGAGTCTCGTCTTTCATCAGCTGTGTTTTCATCAATGATATTCAGATGGTGTGGTGTGGCAGATTGTGAATACAAGGTTGAACAAGAGTTGTTCATAGTTGGGATTCTGAGATTTGCGGGTGAATGGGTTGGTTGGTCAAATGTGGCAGGTCCAAGCATTCCAACATGTCCGCAAGGGTCTTCAGTCATGGTTCAGAACACATATTGTATTGATCTTGGAGATACGCAGTGGGTATAGTATATTTCAGAAGTTCACGGTGTGCGAGAGTGTCCGATGAGTCTCAATAGTGATATCAGTGCCTGCATCAGACAGGGCTCATAACTCAGACAAGGACTTCATAAGTCCTGTACTACGTCAGTAAGGAATATGAGTATTGTATAGTGAGACTTACCCCAGTCGAGTATAAAGAGACTGGGGGAAGAAGGGGAAAAACATGACAAATGAATGAATCTTGAGTGGAATTACCATATATAGTAAGTACATTGAAGGTAGCGAGCACAGGTCAAAACAAAAGAAATATCTATACTAATATGTTGGCAGATTGGTTTCTAATATACTCCAGCAAAATACTGAGTTCATACCTGGGGAGTGCTCTCTTGATTCATTGTTGTACTACCCTTGCTCAAATCACCACCAACCACCAAGGTTCTCCCAGCCACTTGGTCATCTTCATTGCATGAATGCTGAAAATTAAAATCTGTTGGCAGCACAGGTGGCACCTAAGGTTGGGATGGAAGTTCTTCTCTTGAAAAATGTGTTGTTCATCAGCCCAACATGATTGAAAATAGAGAAGGACTTACTGGGGTGTGTATCATGATGTCCACCGACTTCTCCCAACCAATCTCCTCATCTCCACCACCTTCATCGCTCAATGTGTCTGACTTTTTGGAATCTGTATTCAGTGGTGCACTCAACCAGAGGGCAGGATCCAAATTATGATAATAGTTAGTGTCTAATTGCGCTATGATAGTTGAAGTTGTTTTGGAAGGTACTGGATCGTTGACACAAGGAGTAGTGATTGAACAATGAGCTTTGGAAGCAGGAGCCTGCGATTGGGAAGAGTGAGAGGTATGAATATTAATTTGACTTTAGGAGGCATCTGAAGCAGATAGTGCATGCAAACTCCTAGTGGCAGCCACAAAGGGATTATTTAATGCCTGAAGATCTGGTTCCATGAGACAGAGCAGGGGAGCTGTTTTGCAAAATAGTTACACATATTTAGTTAAGTAGTGTTTGCCAAGAAAACAGTGATCAGTTCTTCCGGCGGAAGGCACACAAGAGCAACATCAACCACCGAGCATATTTCCAGAGAACTGAAGAGCACTATTCCAAAGTAGCCTTCGAGAGTCCATGCTGCATGATTGAAAAGATGGAGAAGAGCATAAATACTCTGAGAGATGGTTTAACTGCTCAGCTAAAAGCGGGGAATCAACCTCAGGAACAGTCATGTCTGAGAAGTGTTGTGGGCGTTGGGACACTAACAGATTGCTGCCAAGTTCATCTGGTTGATTGTGATTGCACTATGATTTGTCCACAGGTAGGTTTGAAATGACTATCCGAGTCGTTATTAATGACACCTGCATTGCTTATTTTCACAGGCCTCTTTCTTCGCATCAGTGACCAGGGTTCAGAGCAACTCTGGACGCCCTGGCCATCCCCATGCACAAACCGAATTCATGAAGACACACACCTTACCTTCAGAGGATCTGTCGAAATTCAAACAGACCCTTTGAAAAAGTCCAACACGTCGGTGCATGTATATTGATCTTGCATGTTGAAAGGGGGAACAACAGGAATGATTGGGAGTGAAAATCTGATCTGTATCATCCACCAGCTTCACATTGTGAGAAAGTTCATTCAACTCAAAGCCTGGGGTAGGAGCAGCAGGAGTCTGCATAAGAATTAGTAGTGTGATGTGGAAGTTGTTATATTCAGGGTCTTTGAGGGGCTATATGACAGAGGAGACTGCTTCTTTTGAATGTCTGGTTAGTATTGTACCATCAGTTGAGTGCCCCTACCTCCTTGCCCCACTCCAGAATAGCCAGAATATTGAGGATTGTGTGACTCATCTGCTTGATTGGTGGTAGATGGTACCTCAGCCTGAGCATGTGATTTCTTCACTTTCTTGCCCTTTAGGTGTCTTTAGGTCAGAGTCCATAGCTTTCCACTTTGTACTCTTTTTCTTGGAGCTACCTGGAATCACTAGAGAAGGGGGAGAGATGAACCATGACACCAACAATTTACAGATACTCATCTTTTAAATAATACCCCCATTGCACCTTGCAAAATGCTTGAATATAACTTAGTCAAAATGTCAATGCACAAGCACATTAAATGTAATACAGCACAGCACAGATCATGGATGGGGCTGGTGAGACATAGTTGAGTACATAAGTTCTGCTTTGAAGGTGAGTCAGAACACTGTAGGCTGAGAAGAAACATGATATTCCTTTCGTTGAACTCACATATACAGCTGAAGCATAATTTGAAGGTGGAAATACCTCCATTACGATCAGAACAAAGTTTAAATTGTACATGTAAAAAAGGTATTGACTAAGATTGGAAAGAATGATTATGTAGTTCTACTCTGCTTGGGCTGGGACACAGCTTCCATCATTCAGCTCATACAACCTTGTATCATATTACATTTGTTGATTGGCAGTGCTTTTAGATCTGAGTTACCACAATCATCACCCTCTAATTCAGTGGTTTTTCTCTTTTGCGAGAGTGCTGCAATCACTTTCCTTGCAAACAGGAGTTCAGGGGAAGGCTCATCCTTTGGAAGCATGTTGAGGTGTGTTTCCAACAGATCAAGGACCTCCTGGAAATTTACTACACTTGATGGCCCTTTGTTCCTTATCAACTTGTGCCATTGATTTGGAAGTGGGAGTAGACTCACAAAGTAGGGGTGGAATTGTTGTTGGAGCTTGTGTGCATGTCTTCACATCGCTGGCTGCTCGGAGCGTGTTTGCAGACCATTGGTGTGGTAGCCACTCACGACTATTATAAGCTGAGAAATCATGTTCAATGCTAAGGGGACCACTGAATTTGATGCAGATGCACACAAAGAGGTAGAAAAAGGATTCAAGATCATCATGCTAGTGATGTAGCACAAGCAGTGGGGGCATTGCAAGGGAATGTGTTGCAACCTTCATCTTCCAGCTGTGAACAGATGTCACTGAGTCACCAACTACTTCTGAAAGCTGCCACAGAAGAGAATAAGACATGAAAGGCAATGTACCCTGATGATTGCTGTTAGTAAAATAATTCTTGCATATGAGAGAAGTACTGACCATCCCACCAATAGCATATTGTAGACCTGGAACAATATGCATGGCAAACTTCCAATTAATCAAGGTTCCCTGATCCTCATCACCATCATCCTAAATCATAGCATTGTTAAGACTAGTTACTGAGGGCATAGAATTTATATGTCTCACAGTTGAATTGTCAGATCTTTGGCCCATCTGTACCTCACCTTGAAGTTAGTCCTGCAGATTGTAAAGGCCCTTGTTTTGCTACCTGTTAAGCCTTTCAGCATCCACAAGCAGCCTCCTCGCTCAGTAGATCTAAATTCTTCCTCAGTCTCTTTGACCAAGTGCCTGAGAAACCTTCCAAGATGTGTTGTGGATGTGTTGAGAAAGCCAAGCAAAGTATTAGTATGCATTCACAGTTTAGCAAGGCCTTGCCATGTTGCAAGTTCAAATAGTAGATTTAGCAAAAGTTCATTCCACTGCAATGGAAGCAGTAACTCAAACATGGGTATAGCACAACTGTTTTGTCAGTTTAACTCACAGTAACTCAGCACATTACACAATGGTTTCCTGCAGCAAGTCTTCAAAGTCCCTCACTGCAAGACACTTCATGCCTGAGGCATTGGTACTCAATCGACATATTGTACCCCGTCCAAGCATTGGTACTTGTTGATACCTATAAATTCAGTCTTAATATTAGGGCAGTGCGAGATAGCAAATAAACAAATCATTTATTTAAAGCCTGAATTGTATTGTTCCTGTATGTGTGCAAAATCTGAAGAAGATGAGTAAAAAGGTCCTTCCAAACTCCCAGCTTGAACTCATAGAGTATGTCAGGTATGAAAATCAAATAAAAATTGAATCCAAATTGAGCAAGTTGAGTTGAAATTGCGCTCTATTAATCTGTTACCAATGATCATAATGCAATTATGTGAGAATGACCAACTATAGTTGCAATGAGAGAATCTGGGCTAAGTAGATGTTTAACAAAGATACTAGTAATGTTGGTACCCTTCATGTACAGCCAGTTATGAACCCTCTTGATTGTTGATCATAGCCCATAACTATCTTGATGCGCATCTCGATCATGATGGTGCCTATCAGCACAAGTACCAAGTGCTCTGATCTTGTCCTCTAAAATTAAACAGCGAGGGCAAGGACATTTCACCAGAAACTTAATACAGGCCAGAAGTGTTCTGCAAAGTGTGTAATCAAGATGAGATTTGAGCTGGTGAAGATTCTGTGACTCACTTTTCCAGATAGTCTGCAGAATACATAAACAAAATTGGGGAAAGACTTGCCAACAAATACCATCAAGAAATTCAATGATGATTCTAAACTCATATGCACACATAAAGTTGTCATCCATGAGGAGTAGCCAGCTGGCTCACATGAGTTCATGTTGGTAGTGCATCAGTACCTCAGCCATTGCAGGTTTGTCAAATGCTTGCTGATAAAAATCCTGAATTGTATCCATAAGCTATTAAAAGGTTATCAGCAGGCAATACACAGCATCTCACTATAAACTCACTTGCTATCCGAGAAGTAGGTAAGAATAATTCTTTGCCCCTTGGTGACTGGAGTAGTACAATAAGCCAAAGTGCACACCATAAAATCAAAAATGTTCTGCAGCGCTCATGCCATCCTGTGTCAAAACAATATACCCACTCTCTCAGTCCCCAAGAGAAAATAAGCCACATGATAGAATTGAGATTGTTGTTCCAGTTGATGTGTACAATTTCACTTGTACCTTCTTTAATTGTGAGAGTGAAAAATGTGCTGTCAAAGTCCAGAGCATGCCTCTTCAAGATTGCATCCCTTACAACCTTATTTTGAGTCTTAATGAATTAATGTGTCTTAAATTTAATTGTTAGTATTGTATTATATTTTGATTATAGAATGATGTACCTTTGCTGATGCTCAAGTTGTTTTGATGTGTAATGTATAAGTAGAGCAATAATTTTTGGGGTGACATGGTGCTTCACCATAAATAGTAAGTTGTTGATCACTTTCAATTTAGCGGGACCTTGGTTTTTAGTTTCGCGGGTTACCAGTCGCAATAGCCGCTGCACCATTATTATCAATATTGTTGTGGGTACAACGAACAGACTTGGAGGAATCTGCTCTGATGTGAGGGCGATATGTTCGACCTCTAGGGGAAGCTGAGTCAGGCGGAAGTCGGGCGACTAAGTGCGCTTGAAGCGCAGGAACACACGAGGTATGCGGAGGGTGCGGGAAATGTGCAGAAAGCACGGAACGCACGGGAACACGGCACTTGTAGAGCGCAAGTGCGGAAGGATGTCTAGGATTGTGTAGGACGCAAGGAATGGGTATCAAGCGTATGTATTATGAATATAGACTGATAAGGGAAGGAGAGTATGACTCCTGGCTATAGATAAGTGCTCTCTAAGACATAGCACAAACTGCAGAACTCTTCTAAGGGTAATTGCATAAGTAGGAACCTTCTGTCAGAAAGCCCAGTAGATATAGAGGATAGCTAGCGAAGAGGGAGCGAAAAGTGTCCTAAGGCGGCCAAAGAGTGTGGAAGCGTGGGAACGCGGCCGAGGAATGTCACAGATGTATGTAAGGAGACAGCAGCTGTCAGAAAACCAATATATGTATGTAATACGCACCTATGGACCAAATAGACAATGGATGGATGGACCTGAGGAAAGCCGATGGAAGCGCGGGAAAGTGCACGCTAAGCGCAAGCGCAGGAGTCTGCGCGAGGTCTGCGGAAGGCGCGGGAAAGTCGCGCCTACAGTGCGGATAGGGATGAGGTTGATGTATAAATGAGGGGATACGAGCCTGTAGAGATATCACTCTCTACATCGTCAACCTACAATACACTTGTGAAAACACTGAATGTTAGTTCCATCAGAAGATGATGTTCAAAAGAAGATGATAATACCCCTTGTGCGTCGCGGGTGAAGTTAATCAACGAGGCCACACTTTCATAGGACATCAGCCCAGTAAGGCAAAATGTACGTTCGGTTGTGGATGAAGATAGCTTGGATGGGTACTCGGACAAAGACCACTAAGAATTATCCAGTGGTATGTGTACACAACTGCTGAATTCATTTTTTCTCATGCTGATTCATTATGATAGTAGATAGATGCCCGTTTCTTGTATCAAATTTCTCGTTACTTATGCCCTTTTTGAAGTTTGTACAGTGTTGTACTACGAGTTTGCACGTGTTGTTCTTTGCGGTACTACATCGATTGCGGCCAGTTCCTTACTCTCTTCTGCCCACCACCGTCAGCTGGATGCAAGGTAGGTGCGGTACAAAACAGAAAAGCAAGGCTCCCGTTCCCAAACCACCTAGGGGTTCTGGGCTGAATCCATCGGGACAGCCAGATAGCAACCAGCTCAACATCCTTTCCAAATGACTACGGATGCCTGATGATGGCTTTGACCCATACAAAGGAGCCAGTGAGTGAAATATGTGCTGCCACCCCCGACACTAACTAACAAATCATTATCGCTACCATCGCCACCATCGCCACCCCCCCAACGGCCCTCAAAGGTAATGAGTCTAACAACTTACCACCGACCTTCCGTGTCGATCAGAACGGGAATTTCGATCTCGACTTTCTGTATGGTCGGGATGATTGGGATGATGGTGGAGCTGGTGAGTCGCTGTACTTATACTGGCGCCTGATTATTAATAAATAACCAAGCACCGACATCATCTTCAAGCTCACACAATCACCCACCCACCTTACCGTGATTTATTCAAGATACACCGGACACCGGATCTGACTTCGATGCGAAGGGGTGAAATACCTCACACTGGCATGGTGCATGTAGGTGTTTACTTACTTGTTACAATTTAACTCTACCGACATTTTTAATAGACTCTAGGCCCCGCAAGAAGTGTGAGACGCACATCGAGGCAAATATCAATGCCCTCAACACCATATGTGGTCCCACGACCTCTCACAACTCCCGATGGACCAAGTACCGTTGCTGCCGACACAGCACCAGCGCCTGCGATGGACACTGTACCAATGAAATTCAAATAGGAGCCGATGTTCGTGCGCAGATTGTGCGCGACACGTAAAAGCACGTTGTCGGATCAATCTTCTCGCAAGACACCATGTCACAAACACTGGGAGATCGCAAACACATCATCAATGATGCAATCTTGAAATTGGTCCCACACTTTAGTTCGCTAACTGGTGAGCATGTCTACAACACTCATACACGACTCCTAGCACTAATAAATTTTGTGGTTTCAATTGACCGAATCATTATGAAGGAACAATATCACAGTGTGTCTCAATCACTCAGCATTGCCCGCGGGAAAATCGTAGAAATCGCGCGCAGTGGAGTCCCTTATGCGTACGAGCTATACCGCTCGGGAAATGATACATCGGGGCGCACACCGATACAATATCAGATACACATCGTCACTGCACTTGTCAACTCATTATCGTTCATGCACTCTTACCGTTTCGATGCGGCATGTGTATGTGTTTTCGGTACAATAAATGTCTAATTATATTCTAGGATGGTCATATACACATTGACAAATGATTCATTCACCCATTCATCAAACATGTCGTGATTCAGTTTTTTTTTGGTTTTTTAAGATACGAGCACTTCCTTGACGAGTCGCTGCTGCAGAAGCTTTGGTATGTTGTTGCGACTGCTGGCGCAGCGGTCCACTGCGTACTGCAGGAGCAGGGGCTCATAAACCCAACTGTTGACCCTTTCTCGGGCCTCGGCCACCACAATAAGTTTATCAAAATCATCAACACTCTCGATGGCCTCGAGGGAGAAGAGAAAATTACCTTTGAGGCTTACATCCTTGATATTCTCGAGGTTGGACCATTGCAGATGCGCACTGTTGCCGAAGCTGATAACGATGATCTACAAATCACATTGTAACATAGATAGATAGGCTACTGATTGCTTTTGATAATCTTGATTTGCTTTCAATCTACAACAGCTGTGAAAGCTCCTTGCTGAATCTGTTCCCTAACGACTACCGTAAAATTCTGACACAACTCTTGTCAGAGATATGTGCCATAGTATGTGCTGTTGTCGACGACTTTATATTTAACACTTACCCCTTTCCATAGTATGTAATGATGTTCAAGTGTCGCCTTGGTACCAACCATGGCAGTTTATGTTCTGTGCACGTGCATGAAGAGGCCATCCACCAATTAGACATCCTCATCATGGCCCACCAAGGCACTAGTGATGAAGCAATCAAATTGAATTCCTTTAACAGCCAATGGATAAATAGAGGCCTCGGTCAAGATCTGTTTGCCTGCCGATAGTACGGTGGATTCCTCGGAGGAATATACCCACAAATTTGATGTACCAGGACCATGCTACTGCCATTCATTAGAGGTCCTCGAAACTGCCTGTCGCAAAGGTTCAGCAGAACAGTTTTATCTCATTCTGTTTGAAACCTTTTTCCAAGCATCACCCAATGAACCTGCAGAGCATGTATACTCAGAATTGTATATGTTCCCAGCCATGATCAATGACCATCAGAAAATTGCATCAATGCCTAGAGTTGATGGCTGTACCCTCAAGATGGTTGTTACCTCAATCATGCTATGGTCAGATTCAACACACCTCACTAGTTTTAGCACCACATTGTTATGGCCTATATTTATGTATTTTGGGAACCAGTCAAAATATGTTCACAGCAAGCCATCATGCTTCACTGCGCACTATCTTGCTTATATTCCTAAGTTGACAAAAGGTACAGTGTTCAAAATGTCATGTCATTCAAGTTGAATATAACTTGCACACCACTGCTTGTCATGGTCTGGACTTGGAAGCCAAAGTCACTTCCATATGGCAAGGCACCACACTCTCACAAAGGATACCCCAGTAAGAAAGCAAAGGCTAAAAAAACAATATTACCTTGAGAATGATAGGGTGAAGCATTTGGCCTGGATCTATGCACACTGTGGTGAGTCTCATGTTCTGGGCTTTTCATAGCTAGCCAGATCTAGATCTAATCAATGAGCATATGAACTAGTCATTGAAAAAATACGGGTCTATCCCAGTACTTTGTGTGCTTCAGAAAGGATAGATCAGTGGTCCTTGCAGCCTTGAAAGCCTAGTGCCCTGGAGGCTTTTCTCCCATTGAGCTGCCTCTCTATGACCACCCAGGGTCTTTTTGAATCCTTCCTCCCAAGGATGCTCCCCAGGCCAAGCACCCTCACCACCCTCCTTTCCTCTCTGCTTAATTTTCCAGTGTAATTACTGCTCAAGGCCAGAAAGCACTAGTTAAAGCTTAGGATGGTCTCAGTGATCTGTCTCTCAATATCCATCATTACACCAGTCACAGTGAATCCAATCGCTCCACCACACCTGCATACTATTTTGATGTATGACAGGTTCAACAGCTCCATGTGTTGATGTAAGTTGAAATCATATGAGAGGGCTGGCTTTGAAGATCGTAACTTCTGATGGAAGCCCTGTCTGGATTGTCGATGTAGGCAGCTGCGCTGGCTTTCAAACTCTTGATGAATGCCAATTGCTCGCTTGTCACCTGTAGGCATTCTCAGAGCCACCCAAACTACGAGAAAATAATTAGTACATACCAATCCGATAGCATTGTTAATAAGTTTCAAATCTTTTCATTGGGTTTGACTACACTGGAGTCCTGATATAATGTGAGCAACTTGAGATACTAGTGAATGTTCAATGTGCCTACCTTTCTCCGGTGGTTGACCATAACCCTTCGACATGACAATCAATGATTCTGTCTCCCAACGACATCAAACATGGCTAATAGTGCCGCACTGTGGTATGCATTCTGGAATATGAAAGGTCAACCTCATAGTCAGATGATTGTGATAGATGAAAACAATATATTGACATCGTCAAACGGATGTAACATTATTGTCTCAATGTGTCATGTTCATGAGTCACTTAATATACACTTTAGCATCCTGAGGTGTTTTGCTCTTTAAATCAAAGCTGCCCAAATAGATTTTTTTTTAGCTCTTCAACAAAACTTTGCATGCAGATCCTCATTGCTTTTACAAACACAGCCCACTTGAGGTATAACTGTAGGTATACATGTGAGTAAGAAGAGCTAGACCAACAATATAATGTATCATTTCAACAATACTTGCATGCTGGATGTTTAAGGATTTGATGTGTCTGGTTTCACAGCATCAGAGTCCTGCTATATTGTAAGTGCAAAGTAGATGTCATCAATGTTCATACTTGCCAAGTTTCACTGGTTGAGGAGAAGTACTAACAAAGGTCTGCATTTTAGAGATTACTTGAAAACAGTATAACTTGAATGCAGCCTTGCCACCTTGGCTGACATGCAGATGATTTTTGGCCATGAGTCTGGTGTCTGAAATGATCGTTTATGCAGCAAGAAAGTGGGCATTGAGGTAAGCAGGTGTATAGCTTATTTCTTCCTGAAAGACTTCTGAGCTATAGCCTACAAAGACAGGTGGAGTCTGAGGGCCAATGATAGAACCATGTGAAAGTAATGATGTGTGCATATACATGATTGGTGGATCATATGGTGGCAGTGTTAGGGCTATAGAGGATACTGTGGGCAAGATATGAGCTGAATTCATCCAGTTGCTCTCAACCATTGAGAAAATGTCTGAGTTGCCAAAGATAGACATAGAGTCTGGGGTGAATGAAGCCATTAAACTGAGAGCATAATTAACAGCATCAATAGGAGCTGGAGTATAGACACCACTATTAAAAAAATATTCCTGCTCATGGCATTCTGGAAGAAATCATGGTTATTGACAGTATCAGCAACCTTCTATTGTGAAGAAATTAAATGCCATGTTCTCACTACCAAACACTTTTGGTCCATGACAATGGGTGAAGGAAGTATAGAAGTTGGTGAAGTCTGTATTTTCCAATCATATCTAAATGAAGTGGTTGAACACCTGTCCAGGAACATCCACACTATTGTTTTTTCTTCCTTACTTCTCTCTCGAATGGCCCGGGATCAGATGTCTTCAGCTGCCAGGCGATAGCTCTGGGCTGGTCACTCCTCGAGAGTCCCTCATCTAGGGAAACCTATCTTACACTAGATCAGTGATTGCATCAAAATTATGTAAGTCGACAGTTCGTCTCTTAAGTATCTCCCCCACTGTATCGCTCGTCTCCATTTTTTTCCCCTCTCTTTTCTTTCTCTCCTTCATGTCATTATTTTTATTATTACTCTGATACTAGCCGATAATTTGTTGTACAATGGCCTCAGGTTCCTGCCAGCAGTGTCTACAAGACTGCACTGCCTTCATTCTGTCTGTCGAAGGCGATGAATCAGTATGTTTTTTTTGCCCATGATGCATTTGGTATTACTCAACCATCTTTCAGTCTCCTTGCCTATGCGACCATCCAGCTCACTTTCATCAAACCTCTGAAAATAGACAGATCTGTCCGAGTCGAACAGGCTTACCTGCACGACAATGCTTTGCATTCAGGACCAACAGTGTTTCCTCAATACACGCCATAGTGCCGACCAAAATTTTTACCCCCGGGCCACTAGCTCTAATAATCATCATGGTTACCCCTCTGGCTCTGGCGACCAGCGGCAGCCAGCGTCCAGCTTGAATGACCCATTTCTAGTCATGGTAGAACTCAACTTCCTCAACTACTGCAGTAATTACCCCACCATGACTCGGACTGATGCTGGCAAAGAGCAGCTGCCAGCGTCAATGATCAATCTTCACTCCACCTCCTTCAATGATCCTTACAGCAACCTATCCCAGCCGCAGTTCAATCTCTATGATGTACATACTTTACCTTACGCAGCTTCCACAGTATTGCACAGTCTATCATTTTCTCCATACTTTCAATACACTGCACCCATCTTTTCTGTTGATAGCACCTGTACAATACCTCCAGGCTCAGAGGATGTCCCGCCTCTTGGAGAGGCATTCCCTCCTCTCGACGAGCTGTTACCTCTTGATGAGACACCACTACTAGGAGAGCCTTTACCTCTTTCAACTCGTCAATTGGAGCCACAAAGGGGCCAACCATCTGGAAAACGCAGTCACGGTGTGATAAAATTCTGCCCATATATGCACCCCCGTGACTCATTGAGGTCAAAACTGAGGTGTTTTAACTGTCACTAAGGTGGGCGCTCATTGTTCGCATACTGTCAATCACTAATTCACTGACTCCCAGGATGTGTCGGCGGATGCTACTCCGTCCACTACACCCTCAGAGCCATCCTGCCTAGGACCCTCGGTATATGATGAAAACAATCGAACTCACGAAAGCATTTTCAAGGATGCAAGAGAGATACTTATTCGATCAGCGGTCAATGAAACCCCTTTCTTGTTTGAGAAGGAAAGGAAGACCAAGGCTCATGACGCACTAGTGAAGACAGCATCTTGCCGGAGTAAAGGTCAGCGGCATTTCTTCCTCTACAGAAAAATCTTACATTTTCAGCAGATTTTGGGGGTCAGTGGGCTGCCCAAAACGTGGGGGCATTCTACAGATTGACCTCGGTGCCATCCGCAGACATCTTGGCGACTTCAAAGAAGATTGTGCGTGCCAAGGTGGAACGTGGATACAACCTATGCCTTTCTGTTTGGTCAGGTGACTCCGAGCCCAAACACCAAATCCAGGCAGTGGGCGACCTCCTCGTCAATACTTCCGAGTCATTCACCCCGAAATTTATTTTCGGGAAGGATGCAAAACTCGGCACGTTGCACGTATTCGAAAATGATGTGATCTTAGATGTTGTTCTTAACACACTTTTGGAGTTGGGCTACATCAAATATGTCACAGAGTTCAGGAGTATATTCTGCACAGCTGCTGCGGCATACATATTTTTGAACTGACAATTAAATATTCTCACATTACACAACCTATAGGTCACTGGTTTTTATCAAGAATATCAATGTAGAAATCAATACAACCAACACCTCCCACTATCCACAATGTGAGTAGTTTATGCCCTCAAAGATGACTTGGTATGCCTGGCATGCTCGCAAGCAGTCCGTAGACAATGTAGTACACAAGGGCTAGAGGGAAGATCTGCATTGATGTAATTGGCCCTGTGAGAGGCAAAAAAACAAACTAAACTTACCCTTCTTCTTGCCTGATGTTGATGGTGATACAGCAATTTCACATTCTCATTTTTGCAGTGCTACAAATAGCCTCAGTGTGCCTCAGTGATTTGTGTCCAAAATACATCTCCAGCTGGCCTTGCTAGCTGGCCATCCTGACATATGTTAGACCCCACCAAGTCCCTCCCCAAGTCACCAGCAGTGCCATCTACAACATTTCACAGTGCCTCCTTCCTGGCTTTTATAGCTGCCTTCTTGGTTGACATAGCCCTGGGTAAGTTTGGCATCTGGCCTATCTATTTACTAGCAGTCGTGGCTGGTAAGTTTAGTGTCTGGTTAATGCCCAGTAAGCTTTGCATCTGGCTAATCCATGACATCAATAGCATATCACTCCCTCTGTTACCTTTGATATAGCTTGACAGGTCTTCTACCCCTCTTTGCATCTTATGTATCTCACTGACATGCTTTACCAATAGTTTCATTTTTTTTGATACTACTCTCTCTATGTATATCCTCTTCACACCTCATATATACCGAGGGATAGGTTTTATGGTCCTGATTAGTATACCTGTAAATAGTGTAGATTTTTTAATCTTTGCATATATATATGCATCTTGTAATCAAATGCTGTTATTTTTTCTTGAAACACCACCTAAAGTGTGTGATTTGCAAATATTCCTCACTGAAGTTTGGCAACAATTGTTCAATAAATGCCTGGAATATCAATTCATTTTATGGAGAAGAAAGTAAAATAGTAAATCTAACTTAGAGTCTGTTTGGCCATGGATTTTAGGTCAACTTAACTTAAGAAATTTGATTCTAGAAATGCTTTGTCATCTAAGCTCTGTGTGACAATTGATCAATAATCAAGAGATAATGAACAGTCAACATGCCAGCAACTCAAACTCAGACTAGATCTTCAAGGTCTAGGGTTAATACCTGCTCAAAATTCAGTGGTGTCCTCTCTCTGCCTTCATACATATCTATGGCAAAAAAAAGCAACAGATGAGAAGAAGCGGGGTGAATCAGTGGGCCAGGAAGCTGAAAGATGTCACTTGTCAAGCACTGACGAGTTACGTCTTCTCAACTATGTCACCACCCATAAAGAAAAAAGGGGGTGACGGACTCAATTTTGACAAGATGTTTTAGACGCAGGCTGCCGGCAATGTAGTACACACCACCACAAGCGGTGTGGTGAAAACAGCTAAAGTGTGTTAACAGAAATGGGCTAGGGTATTTTTTTGTGCTCCCTCTGTCCTCCTATAGTACTAAAATGACTCAAGAAGTGTGCCACCTATTCAGTTGTCAACTGGGTTGCAAACTTTTCTGGGATTTCATGGAGCAATGAGCTTGGTGCCAACATCACACCTGAGTCAGAGTCTGTTTGGGCGGATCTTGTTAGGGTAAGTTCTATCTACTGTTTTTACTAGTACCACTAACTTTTCAATCCAGGAAATCCCCCTTGCGAAGAGCTTCAAAAGCAAGGGGTGGTTACCATATGAGTAGATGAACGCCATCCTGCCGTCAAAGGCGCATGGCAGTCACACATATCACCCCCTGCTTCAACATGGCCCCAACTCAAAGGTGCGTGCAAGTGTGACTAGCCACGCCTTCAGCTTCCAAGAAGGTGATGCACTGGAGCAGTCCCAAGCACTAGAGAGTCTCAAGAGTGGTGCCGGTGAAACCTCTGACAAGGACAGCGACACCTTGATGATCTCGGACCCCTCCTTCTTCAATCCTGCCAGCCAACCTACCTTTGTTCCCTCAACACCAGGAGCATCTTCCACCATGCTAATTTTGGTCTCCGGTATATCGCCTAAGGGGAAGTGCAAGGGGAAGTGCAAAGATGACCACAACAACAACAACAACTCGCAAACACTCATTCACCCCCCCCCCCCCCCCCAATTTCTCCAAGTCCATCATCAGTCCATCAGCATCAGGCTGGTCCATCAAATCTGCCCACATCAGCATGCCTGAGGCCGTCCAGCAAGTGGGCTCTGAGATACAGGGACTCTCCAAGGGTCTCACCACGTCCTTTGATCATGCCACAACCGCCTTGGAAGAGCACAGCGCACAGCATCACACAAGGAGACTGTCGGTTTGCAATTGTCTCTAGTTGGCCTACCAAGGTGATTGTGTAGTTTTCTCTCAGGCAGTTCACGTATAGATTATTGTTTAGTTTCTTTGAGGTCTCTGAGGCTCCTATGTGGAACCATACTGGCAGCTGTCTTGCGACTTCTGGAGCTATTGAGATTGCTTCCCATCTCACATTGTGTTTCTTAGCTGTTTTGAGTATACGTCTCAGGTGAGTTGAGATGATTTTCATTGAGGGTGACCATGTTTGTAGGAATGAATTGACCTTGGCACTTGGTTTGACAACTGGGGTGTTTTTGGCCACCACAGCTATGAGCTCATTTGTGAAAAAGGTCCACTGCAGGTGCTTGGCACATAGGGCAAGTAGTCTCTTGAGCCATTTGAGCTCAATGGCCTCGTTTCGAGTTCGTGGTTCAGTATATTTTTCCCGCCTTCTGTGACTGGGGAGTATAATATGTTCATGCTTACTGAATTGTTGTCTCCGCTATCCCAGGTGAATTTCCAAGCTCTGGATACCAGGGCATCTTCAATATCTTTCAGCATTCCTTGGGTGGTAGTAAGGTACTGTGTCATACTTCCAACTGTTCGCTGTATAATAATCTTCCTTCCTTTTATTGTAGAATGCCATTTCTCCCATCAATTGAGAGCGGCTTCAATTTTATCCAGTATTGGGGACCAGATGGCTTGCTCTTCAGTATTGTTGCCTATTCATGCCCCTAGGATTCTTGTTGCTTTGCCGTCTTTGGCTATTTCAATTCCCTCCAGCAAGGTTTCTTGTGTGTTATTTAGCTATCTTGTTGTGAAACTTTTTGTTGGTATTCTTTCGTGCCTATCGGTATGATTTCTGTCTTAGATGTGTTGAATTTTGCCCCTGACACCTCGCACCAGCATTCTAGGAGGTTGTTGAGTACATTGAAGTCGTCTTGTTTAGTCATATAGACTGTAGTATCACCGGCAAACATCGTTACAACAATGCCGTGAGCCATTTATTTTGCTTTAAATCCAGTGAGGTTTGATTGTCTTAACATTTCGGCTAGGGGTTCTATGGCGATATCAAACAGTAAGCACGACAGGGGGTCTCCCCGTCTTACCCCTGTTGTTACTCTGAATTTTGTGCTTATTTCTCCATTGATCATTACTGATGTTTCAGCGCTGCAGTATAGGGACTGCATGGTGCTTATTAGGTTTTCTGGTAGGTCAAATTTAGCCAATGTTTTCCACAGATATTCATGTGTGATCTTATCATATGCTTTCTCCTGGTCTAGCACTATGATCACACTATTTTCTTCACTTGTCTCAGTATATTCCATAATCATTTGAGTAAGTCTAATTTGGTCTGTGATGCTTCTTCCTGGAATGAAACCTGCCTGATTTTTGTGTATTATAGATGGGACGGTATGTGCGAGCTTGAGCGCTAGTGCCTTTGTAAAGGCTTTGTAGTCCCTGTTCAGCAAGGTAATTGGTCGGTAATTTGCTATGTCTCTGCAGTCCTTTGTGAGCTAACTATTTTGATGAATCTGAAGGTCATGACAAAGTAAGTTAATCATCTGATTTTCATGGACATTGGACTGCCATTAATCAGTTGCATATCTTGCAATGTTTCAAATTGGCTCTGAATTTTTGAACCCTTTGACATTGCCAAACCATAAAATTGAGCCAAGAGCATTGTAAACACTCTCAATCAACTTGTGAGTCTGCTTCTCGGTCTGTCTCCATGCTTCTGAAGGGTTTCCTCAGCATGAATCCATGGTACTAGGTACTTGTGTTGCAGCTCCACCACCTCACACCAGTATGAGAGTGTCCAGATTGGTAAGTATGCTCCAGGGCAGTCAGGTGCATGAGGACAAGTCAATGACTTTGCTCCCATTTGCAAGAAGCTTGAGCACTGTTCCATAAGTGTTTTTATGGTGGATGGGAAGGGGATTGGGATAATACGAAGCTTTACGATGTCCATGATTGTTGGCTGATCCATAGAAAAAAATTGATCTGGCAGGGAACTGGTTTTTGCATATGAGATGGTTAGAAATGGGAATTTAATGAAAAGACCATGGTCTGGGAGCAGCTGCTGCAGAACATCATGTGGAGGCTCCAAAAGAGGGTGTAAGAAATGAAAAGTTGGGCTGACTGCTGGTTCCTCTGACATGATTCATGCAAAGGCTTTGAAACTCGCAAATCCTCTCTGTTCCTCACCATTAGACTGAAATTAGGGTTACTAAATTTCTAAGCATGCCATTAAGATTGACAAAATGTAAGGTGTGTCACAGGTCACACATAAATCTGTCAAAATGTTGAAGGGTCAAATTGAATGAAATACTACAGTAGTATGGACCACAGGACTTTCTGGTATTTGCATAACCTCATCAGCAATGATCTCATGTTCTATCCATCTACAAGTGGTGGTCGACCCCAGCGCCCTGTAAAATATTAACTGCAACATTTCTATGTTTGTGTACTAGTGCCGAAAATGCACTGAAAACATTGTCTGTTATGGCAATTGCTGAAGGAACTGTATATCTTCATACTGAACATGTGTGCATGGCATTTTGCCACCTTTGCTCTTGATTCCTGACATGGCCTATAGTCATGGTGAAGAATTCTGTGTTCCTCACCTGCTGTCTGTTGAACTGAGAAATAAGTCAGTGGAATGTAAAAGACAGATCAGATACAGTGTGCACTTTTGACAATGTCCTGAGGAGCACCTATCAACTCTACTTTGGTTCGGAACACATGCAAAGGTCGTGCACGGAGCTTCAAGACCAAATGAATGTGTGTATGAGAGGTGCCTTTGATACTTCCAACAACCTTGTATTGATAGTTCATGGTTTCATCGACTTCCCAGGCACAATCTTGACAAGCCAATATTAGACTAGTTCTGGCTAGTGATATGCAGGGGTATGGGTAACCCGTGGGTTTTTGGACGGTTTTTTGGAGGGTATGGGTAGGGGTACAAAATATTTAACCTGCAAAAAAACCATACCCGTGGTGGGTAACCCGCGGAAATTTGTAGTACACATTGTAGAGCTTGATCAGGTGATTTCAACAGTGGTCTGATCATGCAAAACAGTTGAGATTTGAGCAAGATATGATCATTATAAGAAAAGGACGCAAAATGAAAGGACAGCTCATACATTAACCAGACCTCAAGTGTTTGACAAGATAATCAAGATAACACTAGCTTCAGATTAGACACCTAAGTCATTTAACAACATTCACATTTTCCTTAACTATGTGATCCTATCTTGTAATGCTCATATCTTGCTCAAATCTTAACTGTTTGACATGATCAGACCACCGTCGAAATCGCCCGATCAAGCTCTACAATGTGTACTACAAATACCCGCAGGTTACCTGCCACAGGTACGGGTAGGGGTGTACCCCTAACAAAAACTTTCTACCCGTGAAAAAACCATACCCCTGGCCAGGGGTACGGGTTTTTGTGGGTAGGGGTAGGGGTACAGCTGAAAATACCCACGGGTTACCTGCACAGAATACCAGTTCTGGCACACCACGGACCCCTTGCATCTCCTGCAGCATGTTGACTTCATTTAGCACGACATATTTACCCCCAAGAACCTAATGGTCCTTGATAATGTATTCTATCTCATCCCTCCTGGCTAAATAACAGACAGTGCCGCAACCAACGAGCTCCTGACTAGAAAACAGAACTCTGAGAATGTTGTATGCATAATCATTAATTGTGATCCTGTCGATCAGTTTTGACAAGGGATAGTGAAGAGGGTCTTGGGGTATGTCTAGCTGAGGGGGTCCTTAGGGAGGCCTCTCCGAGTCCAACTCCAAGTTAGACTCGGGTATGTCAATGGCCATCTTGGGTGCAGTGTCTTGGGCATCACCTACCAAGTGATTGTGATTACCATGAGTCACCTCATGGTGAAGAAAATTAGTGATAGCTGGCCGCAAGTCCAGTGGGCCAAACATGATGGTGATTTCATCAATAGTGGCATTCCTGATGGATGGACAGTAAGACAGATGAAGAGCTGTGCACCTGATGATAAAAGAATGTAGTAGGATGGGTACCAATCTAATTTTCTTGTGTTGGAGTATTTTGGTGATCAAAAAGTAATTTATGATAGGACGTGGTTGTCCAGGTCTTTGAGTTGGGGACAGTAGCTCTGCAGGAAAGTCATTTGCATTATCATCAATCTCATCATCCTCCTCAACAAATATATCTCCAAAAATTCCCAGATACTCATGCTGTGAATGATCCAAAAGGTTAGTGGCAAGGTCGAACTGATTGCATTTTTCAGTGCAGTCAAGATAACGACAGATCTGTGGGTCATAATTATTATTGTTGCTGGATCTTGCAGGTTGCCATGTCAAGCAAAACACTGATTGAGGGCAGTGGGTGATAGATGAATGAAAGCTGAAATATGAAATCAAAGCGGCGCAAGCGTTGGTCCCCGACTCACTTATTAAACAGGCAATTTGCCATGTGCATGAGCATCATTCACAGAGCCCTATATGGTGTTGCACACTCTGTTATGCTAATCTGCCCTCAAGTTTATGCACGCAAAATTACAAAGTAGAGACAAAGGCATAGTATACAGTAGGAAACATACATCACATGGTGTGTGATTTTGACAAAATTGTGAAAATTTATGGGCCTAGTTGCCTGTCACCTCCATAGCTTGTAATCTGTACTCATCTACCTGCCTGTTTTCACTCTTGTTGTCAGTGCCTTCTTCATCGGACCCAACTTCATCCCAGCTCTTCTTGGGGACATTGGAACTCTCCAGATAGTTGGTGGCCTTCCGCTTGCCTCATGCCTGTGTCGCCTAAGTGGTAAGTAAGAGAATCAGATGCCGAGTCATTTGCTGGAGTGGACGCCTGTTGTGAACAAGGCAATGTAAGCAAGTTTCCCATGATGCAGAGACTTTACAGACAGAGCAGACATTTGTGACTGACAAAACCCTTCTCCCACTTATTGTGGGAGTCATGGATGGCATTGCAGGAAGAAGCATTGACCATCTAAGCAATGCCACAGAAGTGTGATAGTATGATCTGAATCAGATGTATAATAAAATACATAAATGATGTCGCAACTCAGTATCAATATTGTGACTTGCCTTCAATGACACAACTTGGGTGTGAATATCTATAAAGTATGGCCCAATGCTGGTGGGAACGGTCCTCACCAGCTCGCATGGTTTTTGTGTATTTCGCCAAAGGCCACATGGGAATACTTAGCTTGCTTAATCCTTGATGTGGAAACTCAAGTGGTTTTCTTGCGTGGATTTTTCAAGCACCAACTCAGTTCCACTTCTTCATTCATAAATGGGCAGCACCCCTGTGTTTTGCGCGACTGTTGTTTATGTAGCCTGTGTGTATATATATGATAATTATTGAAAATTCAAATTTGAAGGTAGTAATGGAGAATCAAATTTTCTGGGATCTGAGGACAGGAGAACAAGAGTATGGGAGATAGGAGACAAGAGAACAGGAGATTGGGAGAACAAGAGAGTGGGAGAGCAAGAGATTGGAAGAATGGGAGAAAGGAGAACAGGAGAATGCGGGAGACGGGAGACGGGAGACGGGGAGAATCAATAAATTATACGATAGCACAAAATGTGAGACTGATTCCTCTGCCAGCAGGATTTGTGCAATGTATGATAGTTTTTATTAATTATAAAAGTATACAAAAATTTAAATTCAAATTATGATCTTAAAAAAATAATATATTTCAAAACCTGCTATGATTATTAATAAGGAGTCGAGGTGCTGCAGGCACCTCCCAAAGGAGCACGAAGTGCTCCGCTGCCTTCCTGTGGCACAATGGGTGTGTGTCATATTCCGTACCTGAAGCTTCTCGTCCGGTCCGGTCCGTCCGTTCTCTCGGTTCCATTCTAGAATTCATTTCCCCGTGTCCCCATTTGTATATGCTTCTTGATGCCCCTATATGCCCGGATCCTTCTGACAGTTAATATCCGGGTTCATTCTGATCCGTCCATTAGTCTATTCATTTCCCTTTCATTTAACTTGTCCCCCCTGTTTCATTTAATCTCCGGCTCCATTCTCGATCGTCCACAGCAGTTCATATCCGTTAGTACATTTTCTACATAGCCCTCTGATCCGAAGACTGCGCTTCGGCCGGAAACCCGTCGGATACACTACAGTATATAAACCCTTTGTAACCCGTAGTATTTCCTCAGTTCAAATATTAACTTAGACTCTGTTCAATCCTCGTGTCCTCTCGGCTCTTGGGATTATTATCCTAGTCCGATCCTCCGAGCCTTGGGATTATATCCCTAAGGCTAAATACCTCCGCCTCTACCTTCGGGTAGTCTGTACCTTGTTAGTTTCTACCCGGACGAAGTCTTGGGTAGTCTTCTCTCTCTCGTCCGGCCCGTCTATACCCTTTGGCCGACAATATCCAACCCCCTGTAAATTAGGGGCACGTACTCGGGTAAAGAGCGCAGCGCACGAGCTGAAGCTAAGCCCCTCCGGTCCGACCCGTTGAACACGGTCTTAACAGTGTGGACTCGTAGACCTTAGGTATGAATGTCTCGACTCGGTATCAATATGGTTAGAACCAAGTCTCAAAGGCACGTAGTGGCAACCGCCTTGGGAAATTTCCGACATATCCCTGCAGTATGGTGCAAGAAACAATATACTATTAGATTAATACACTTGTGCGGGTCTGTGAATAACGGACACTCTCAGTCGTGCGCACAAAGGCAAATGTCTGTTTGTATTCACCTGTGAATAACGGACACTCTACTTGAAGTAAGTAAAGGTAAATATGTGTGAAAAGATAAGTATCTCACCTCAGTTGTGTGCGTGAAGGCAAACATCTGAGGTGGTAGTCTGCAACTGTAGCTAATTATATAGACTAAGTGCTCTTGTACGAACGAATCAATGTGTGAGTCAGGAACAAAAGTAAAAGGTGTAACAAGAGCACACAATAGTGCGAGTATGACAAGTGGAATACAATAGAAATGAAACATGTACTTTGTTCAATCGAAAAGACTCAGTGCGGGCTTGCACAGCCTCTGAATTCCAACACTCCCCCTCAAGCCGTATGGAGTCCGAGTTGAGACACAAAGTCCTTGACCTTCGGGGATGGTAACACTTTGGTAAGTGTGTCGGCGGTGGGGCAAAAGATGAGTCTAAGCTTTTCTTCCTCAATGACCCAACAAATGAAATGGAATCGAATGTCGATGTGTTTCATGTGAGCGTGATACTGATGATCTTTCGTTAGGGCGATTGCTGATTGGTTGTCGGAGAAAAGGGTAATGGGTTCAATAAACGGTTCGAATAGTTGTCCGATAAACGAGCGCAACCATAGTGCTTCTTTGGTAGCGTGTGTTGCAGCGACATATTCACTCTCTGTAGTGGACAACGACACGATCTCCTGTCTCTTTGATGACCAAGATACAGCCCCTCCATCAATGAGGAATGCATACCCAGATACCGCCCATCTATCCTCTGCCATGCTCCCGTCTGCATTGGCATATCCGACCAATGAGTTCTCCGTTGCACCATACGTTAACTTTAGATCAGTGGTTCCCAGAAGATAGCGATACATCCTGCGCATGGCATCCCATTGCAATGGTCCAGGATTTGCGGAGAGACAAGATACGGTTGTTACGGCGTATGATATATCTGGACGCGTGCCGAGTGAGGCGTACATAAGTGACCCAACGGCCTCTCTGTAAGGAACGTGCCGCATGGTGGTGTATTCAGCACCTGTGGATGGTGACTGCCCAGAGTGCAGTTTAGCGCTTGGTTCCATAGGATTAGAGACCGGCTTTAGCTCCTCAAAATTGAATCGTCATATAATGGAGTTAAAATAGGGTTTTTGCGACAAGGAAAGAGTGTGATGGTCTCGGTTGCGGGTTACCTCAATACCCAACAACCAGTGTAGTTCTCCCAAATCTGTGATTTTGACATAGGTGCGGATACGGTCCTTGAGCAGTTTGACTTGCTCCATTGAAGATGTGGCGATGGTGCAATCATCAACGTGAACAACAACGATTGTTAGCTCACCAGATGCAGACCGTGAGAAAAACACAGCCTGATCGTGTAAGTCCGAGTTTCTCTACCAAGATCTCCACTAGCTTTTGATACCACCTACGTCCACTCTGTTTCGACCCGTACAGAGTTTTGCATAATTGACAGGCCTTATTTGGATGCTCTGATGACTTGAATCCGGGGGGCTGGCGCATATATATGACTTCGTCCGTGGTGAGTTCTCCATTGAGATAAGCCCCCTTAATGTCGATCTGATGGAGTTCGAGATCTAGTCGTGCTGCGAGTGCTAGAATAGTCCTGATGGATGCAAGATTTGCTACAGGGGCGTAAGTGTCAAAATAATCCACGCCTGGAACCTGTGAGTATCCTTGCGCAACTAATCGAGCTTTGTAGCGGACAATGTTTCCCGCAGCATCTTTCTTGGCCCAAAAAACCCACTTTGACCCGATGAGGTTCGCACCGTTAGGGAGTTCTGCAAGCTCCCATGTGCCCACAGTTTGGAATGTCATCAACTCTTCACAGATCCCAGCCTCCCACTGAGGCCAATCTGGGGGCTTTTTTGCTTCGGCCAATGAGGTAGGTTCTAAGGCTTCCACGTCAGCTGTGAATTCACTTAATGCTAATGCTTGCTCAGTGATGTCGTCTTTCGCTTCCAGGATGGCCATTAGCTTTTCGGTGGCTGTTTCCACTCTGGACTCGTCTCCTTCCTCAACAACTTCTTTGGTTGGCAACTGGATGCCTTTGGGGAGTGGGCCTTTATTTCCAATAATGTCAAGGACTCATTGGCTGGGCTTCCTGACGTGTTTCGTGACCATCTCAAGTGTTGGTGAAGTCAATAGGATGGGGATCTTGGATGGGGTGGTTAGTGGAGTGTTGGGAATTTTTACCGGCTGGATGGGTTTAGAAGGTGAGTCTCCTGACGATGGTATCATCGTGTTTGGACTTTGACTTTCTTCCTCCCCCTCGCGGGATATCGTCGGTATCTCTGCAGGATCCCAGTAAACATTCCTTTCCACCGTAACCGTGTGTTTTGATGGCCAGTATACACGGCATCCATTCTCGCTTGTGTCGTCTATACCCATCCAATGTCCCTCATCAACGCGATCAGACAGCTTGTCTCCACGGCCCGTTTTCACCCAAACCTTGGATCCCCATGCGCGAAGGCGGCTTAGGTTAGGTTTCTTGCCTGTTGCTGCTTCAAGTGGAGTCCCTCCATCAAGAGCTTTGGTCGGTGTACAGTTTTTCAGCCAGACGGCATGTCTGACTGCCTCTCCCCAGAGGGTACGTGGAAGGCTACTGTCGTGGAGCATAGCTATAACCTTTTCCAGTAGCGTGCGGTTTAGTCATTCCACAATGCTGTTATGTTCTGGCGTGTTGTGGACAGTTAGCTTCTGTGAGGTGCCGGCGGCCTGGAGATGCGCGATAAAGGCTTTTCCAGAGTATTCTCCCCCTCTATCTGAATGCAGGGTTTTGATGCAGGCGCCGTGCTGATTTTTGCACCAGGCTTCGAAACCTTTGTAAGCATCAAGGGCTTCACTCTTCTGACGCAAGAGATGAAGGTAAGTTAGGCTCGTCTTATCATCCATGAAACTTATATAGTAATGTAGTCCTCCTAGGGTTGGCACAGGAGCAAGTCCCCACACATCAGTGTGGACTTCTTGTCCGAATTCAGCGGCCCTTTCTCCCCTCCGTACCTTGGCAATAGGTTTTTGTACGGCTTTCGCATAGATGCAAGTTTGGCAGAAGGTGGGTTCACCCGACGAGAGGTCGACTTTGATACTGGATACGAGTCTGTGCTCCGCAAGGCAACGTGCAACAGCAGGGGCTATATGTCCCATCCGCTTATGGAGCTCCATTACTGTAATGGTTTCTTCAACCGAAGCTGCACTATCCGAGTGTGTGTCATGGATGACACGGTACAACCCTCATTCAGTCCTCGTGATCTGACCAATGATGTTTTCGTGAGGGTCGTGGATGACGCACTTGCCATCGGCGAAAACAGCAGAGTATCCTAACTCATCGAGTCGTCCTATGGAGACGAGTGTGTATCCAACTTCCGGCGAGAACAATACTTCGGTGAGTCTGAGCTTTGATGTATCTACACCATTTGGGACCTCAAATGATCATCTCTCCTATGCCAGTCGCACTGAAACATTGCTTATTCGCAGCTGCGAAGGGCTTTGGGGGAATAGCGGAGAGCGTTTCGAATTTCGCCCGATATGGTGAGATGTGTCGTGTTGATCCGGAATCATATAACTCAACAACAGGACCCTCGTCATTGTCATATACCGTACACTGAGCCCCTGAATCATATCCCATCTCTCCCAACAAACAATGTCCGGACCTCCGAAATGTAGCCAAGCTATACCTTAACCCTATCCCTACCCCTCGGCAGGATAACTCCGCATCCCAGTCTCCACCGGACATACCCCTCAACAGGATCTGCCCTGTTTCCCATATACATCAGACGTCCTATACGTCGGACGTCCTATTCATCAGTCCTCCTCCTGTATACCTCGGATCTCCTTTTTTGTCGGACATCCTATTCGTCGGATCCCACTCATGTTGTCCACTCGTCCGCTCGTCCACTCCTCCTGTATTCATCGGACATCCTATTCATCAGACATCCTATACGTCGGACCCGCTCGGGTCCACTTAACCCCTAAGTATCAGACCCTAAACATCGGACCTACTCAGATCCTGAGCTTCGGACCCAGGTCCACTTAACCCCTAAAACATCGGATCCACTTCACAGTTCATCTCCGTCCCCATTTCCCATGATCCGCTTGACAGTTCATTTCCGGTCCTGCTCCTATTCTGTTACCTCATTTGTATAGTCCCCTTGTCCTAACCCCTATATCCCCGGATCTGTTTGACAGTTAATATCCGACTTCATTCTCGATCATACCTCCTATGCCCGGATCCATTCGATACTTCATCTCCGTCTCTGTTCCTGTATTATTTTCCTTGCGCCTGTCAGTTTAACCTTTCCATATGTTCCTCGCGTTGACCCGGATCTCCGCTGACTCCGTCCCCGTCGCACATGTCCATAGTATATAATACCTTGTAAACTCGTAGTAGTTTCCTGAGTTCGAATATCACCTTAGATTATCCTCATTCCTGTTTCCTCGGACCCGGATCCATTTCCATGGGCCCGGGTCCACTTCCCTGTCCAACCTCTGTGTCCTGGGATTGATTCCTCGGGCTATACTCCGCCTCTACCTTCGGGTAGTCTACCTCTGTCAGTTTCTACTCTGGACATTGTCTAGTGTAGTCTTACCTCTAGCTTCTGTCCCCTCGGATGTCCTGTCCTTCTGTCCCCTCGGACTTCCTGTCCTCTCGGACGTCCTGTCCTTCTGTCCCCTCGGACTTCCTGTCTTTCCGTCCTTACACCTGTCTGTTTCTGTCCCCCACGTCCGCCGGACTAAAGCCCCTATTCTCCGGGTGTACTAAGCCCCTATTGTCCGGCGGACTAATCCTTTACGTCGGCCGACGAACCCCCTTTATGTCGGCCGGACTAACCCTCCTTACGTCGGCCGACGAACCCCCTTTGTGTCGGCCAGACTAATCCTCTTATCCGGACTAACCCTCCTTACGTCGGCCGACGAACCCCCTTTATGTCGGCCGGACTAACCCTCCTTACGTCGGCCGACGAACCCCCTTTATGTCGGCCGGACTAATCCTCTTATGTCAGCCAGACTAACCCTCCTTACGTCGGCCGACGAAACCTCCTTACGTCGGCCGGACTAAGCCCCTGAACATCGGCCTGACTCTTCCTCGAAAAGCCTACTAGACTTGTCCCCTTGAAGTCCACCGGAATTCATCATCCTCCCTCGGACTTTGTTTCTAGCCTTCGGAAATTAAGGGCACGTACTCGGGTAAGGGGAGCAGCGCACGAGCTGAAGCCAAGCCCTTCGGATCCGCCCTTTAAGCATGGTCTTAACAGTCGTGGCCATTACTAGCTTCAGCGGCGAGCTCGATGGATGAATCTGTGTCACTTCCACTGCTAGGAGCTGCTGATACAGTGTCCCAGTCACTGTGTGAAGGTGAGTCGTCTTCATCTATCTCAGAGAACCAGTCATCGTCGCTAACGACGAAAGTTGATCTCTCATCAGCATCCTCATCTGATGAATATGTGGAAAGGAGGGCAGGAATGGAGGATGTGGATTCAAGGTCTGACATTTCATCGACGGCAAAAACACCATCGTCCTCGGAGTCATCGTCATCCGCCGCCGCATTCGCAGAGCCTCCTGTATGGCTGCCACTAGTTGTGGACTTATCTGGTTCAGGGCAGCGAGCCTTGAAGTGCTCATGCGAGCCACAGTTCCAGCAAGGGGGTCGTGGACGACCACCATTGCTTCTGCCTCAGTTTGACCCTCGGTTTCCTCCACGGAAACTTCCCCATGCACATTGGGATATGTCAGTCAAGGCCATTGCCTTGTTTGTCCCACCGGGGCGAGTGGATGCACCTCCATGCAAAGGGCGGCTATCCTTACGGTTTCGATGTTCGGCCTCCTCAATGATGAGCAATATCAAAATGTTGGGGTTGATCGTTTTGGTAGTGCTGTAGAGGCGGGCAGTGGCAAGCTGCCCAGAGGCGAAACCAGCTAAGTGGTTTGGAAGTGATTGTATAATTGCGGACTGATAGTCTTTCTCCTCGAACTGGACGCCAACTGCAGATAGTTTGTTGCATTTTGCACGCAGCTCATCAAGAAACTGGCACACATCACTTCCAGCGGCACACTTCAACTCAAGGAATTTGGATCGAAGGTCCGTTTGCGCATACGCGCCTTTCTCAGTGTACTCACGAACAATTTCTGCCCACATAGTTGCGACATCGGCGAGATTGCGAACGCGAAGAGCTGTGGAGTCAGGAATTCGTTGGTGAGTAAATGTTTCGCGAGATTTTCGTTCTTCTGCCATTTTTCAACAGCAGTGACTTCTGTACTGGTTATGGGCGAAGCAGGACGGGGACAAGATCCGTCAAAATACTTCCATAACTCCTTGGCCTCGACAGCAACTTTGAAACACAACGAGAATACTGTAGAGATACGACACTAGCTTCGTCACGTGCTGCACGTGACAAAGTCACGCTTAGTGTCACAGCTTCGAATTACCCTGTCACCTGTGACCACATAAAAAATAGCTTCGGAAATTGTGATTTTGTCAAGGCTTCTTGTCTGATTCATATCTTATTATAAAGTTGAGAAGTAACAGGTAGAATCTAGCTGGACATTGTTGTTTTTTATATGTTTTTTGTATGTTTTTTATATGTTTTTCTGTATGTTTTTACCACATGTCACAAATTAGCTTCGGCCCCCAAAAAATTGGTGTGACAGTCACACCAAATAGGTTCGATTCGTTGATGGCTGTGACCTGTGACGAACCTAGTGTCGTATCTCTACAGTATGGCCCAATTGGAGCCCTTTAAGTCAAGCTTTGGCACGTTGGACGGGAGGGTATCCGTCGTAACGGGAACAGCAATGGACATCGCGAGAATTGGATCGATTTGCAGGGAAGGTGAGATGTTAGGCTATTCAGAGCTCAGGGCTCATAACCTATTAGATTAATACACTTGTGTGGGTCTGTGAATAACGGACACTCTACTTGAAGTAAGTAAAGGTAAATATGCGTGAAAAGATAAGTATCTCACCTCAGTCGTGTGCGCGAAGGCAAACATCTGAGGTGGTAGTCTGCAACTGTAGCTAATTATATAGACTAAGTGCTCTTGTACGAACGAATCAATGCGTGAGTCGGGAACAAAAGTAAAAAGTGTAACAAGAGCGCACAATAGTGCGAGTATGACGAGTGGAATACAAGCATCAGGAAAAAGGGAATTTTTCTTAACAACACTTATGGTGACTTGAAGGTGATTCTAAGTAAGATTCAGTAGAATTCTGCTAAGTACGTCATTGCTTAAAACAAGTAGGGTCTTCCGATGAATATGACTTATTGTTACACTTATCAGCGCTTGACATAAGTACACAGTTAAGCAATGACATTAAGTGTGACTCATCATGTCAGATTCTCTCAAAGACACATTGTAAGCTAAATCAAAATAAGCAGACCAGAAGTAGAGGGATTCAGCTCTAAGCAGCCACATAGGTCCAAGTATATATTTATATTTTGTCTTTAAGGCTCCCAAGGTTACAAAATCAACGGTAAGTGTAGAATTCAGACAATAAGCGGTGAGAATCATGTGTATTCATACCATGCAAAAAACATCCAAGCATATCTTTCAAGTTAAGACTCCCAAGTTCTACACAGTTGATAGGTAAGTGAACAATTCAAGCACTCACAAAACTGTTCAAGTCGGATGTATACCATTAAGATCGTGATCAAGACAAAGCGGTCAGGAAAAGCATCAATTCAAGTGGTGACTAAGACAAAATGCGAATGAAGACGGCCAAGCGAAGGAAATAAGCGTGATCATAAGAACTGCCAGAGTTGAATCAGGTCAGTAAGTGAATACAGCGCTGGCAAGCAAACCACCGGCAGAATGACAAGAACAAATGTTACTACTCCACGTCAGAGCCATCCGAGTCTTCGGACCCAGACTCGGACTCCGAGATGTCCACGAGCTGGGCGCGTTCGTCGAAGTCTTCATCATCCACAGCGTCAATCGACGGCTCTATTGTTGCCAGAACGATGGCTCTTCTTGGAAAATTCCTTCGCAGAAGTGATGATGGCTTGGAACTTCTCCTCTCGGAGGCTTTTCACGATCAACTTCACATATGAGCGCGTGGAAGAACCCCCAGATGACGTCATTGAAGCCCGTTTGGCGATTGGAGACTTTGCTGGTTGAGTGATTGAGCGTCTTCGGCAAGGGTATAGATTTGCCCTTGGCAGCGAGAAACCATTTCGATGGTTATGGTACGAGTAGCGATAAGCGTCAATGCTCGTATCAACCTAGTAGTAGCAATGAGTGATCAGCGAGGTGTGATTAGAAAATAAAATAAAAATATATTACCGCAGCACATGACAGTGCTAGACCCCCAGCAGGATTCAAGTCTTCTTCCGGCTTGTCTAGTAGTCCATGTATCTTGCGAGCGCCGTTGATAGCAGTGAAGTGGGCGCCAAATGTTTGCACCACGAAGGCACCTTGA